>NC_052344.1:25696067-25701067 GCF_016432855.1 Salvelinus namaycush | reverse complement strand
CCTCTGTATAGGATGATCAAATAGCTAGAGATTTAACCCCTCTGTATAGGATGATCAAATAGCCAGAGATTTAACCCTCTGTATAGGATGATCAAATAGCCAGAGATTTAACCCCTCTGTATAGGATGATCAAATAGTTAGAGATTTAACCCCTCTGTATAGGATGATCAAATAGCTAGAGATTTAACCCTCTGTATAGGATGATCAAATAGCTAGAGATTTAACCCTCTGTATAGGATGATCAAATAGTTAGAGATTTAACCCCTCTGTATAGGATGATCAAATAGTTAGAGATTTAACCGTCCTCTGTATAGGATGATCAAATAGCTAGAGATTTAACCCTCTGTATAGGATGATCAAATAGTTAGAGATTTAACCCTCTGTATAGGATGATCAAATAGCTAGAGATTTAACCCCTCTGTATAGGATGATCAAATAGCTAGAGATTTAACCCTCTGTATAGGATGATCAAATAGCCAGAGATTTAACCCTCTGTATAGGATGATCAAATAGCCAGAGATTTTATTTGAGATTGTTCCCTGAAGGTTAACAGAGATGTCAGGCCACGGCTGACTGTCTGACACAGGGCTTTCATCCTGCCTGGGCTATTTCAGAAAGGAAAGCGGCTGGCCCTCGACGGGACCTCTGAGCATAATAGTAGGTCTCTCTAGAGACTGGTAAAGTAGGGAGGGGTTAGTGAGAGGGGGGGGGGGGAAATGTGAGAGAGGGGATATTAGAGGGAGGATCGGAGGGGTTAGAGAGAGAGAGGAGGAGGGGAGAGAGAGGGAAACTGAGAGAGGAGGTACACGTAGAGAGGAGGAGAACGTAGCTGTACTCATTCCACAGCGGGTCTCATAGTAAGAGGGCATTCAAGCTGAAACCAATGTTACACTAACCCACTCCACCACCACTGGAACCAATGTTACACTAACCCACTCCACCACCACTGGAACCAATGTTACACTAACCCACTCCACCACCACTGGAACCAATGTTACACTAACCCACTCCACCACCACTGGAACCAATGTTACACTAACCCACTCCACCACCACTGGAACCAATGTTACACTAACCCACTCCACCACCACTGGAACCAATGTTACACTAACCCACTCCACCACCACTGGAACCAATGTTACACTAACCCACTCCACCACCACTGGAACCAATGTTACACTAACCCACTCCACCACCACTGGAACCAATGTTACACTAACCCACTCCACCACCACTGGAACCAATGTTACACTAACCCACTCCACCACCACTGGAACCAATGTTACACTAACCCACTCCACCACCACTGGAACCAATGTTACACTAACCCACTCCACCACCACTGGAACCAATGTTACACTAACCCACTCCACCACCACTGGAACCAATGTTACACTAACCCTCTCCACCACCACTGGAACCAATGTTACACTAACCCACTCCACCACCACTGGAACCAATGTTACACTAACCCACTCCACCACCACTGGAACCAATGTTACACTAACCCACTCCACCACCACTGGAACCAATGTTACACTAACCCACTCCACAACCACTGGAACCAATGTTACACTAACCCAATGTTACACTAACCCACTCCACCACCACTGGAACCAATGTTACACTAACCCACTCCACCACCACTGGAACCAATGTTACACTAACCCACTCCACCACCACTGGAACCAATGTTACACTAACCCACTCCACCACCACTGGAACCAATGTTACACTAACCCACTCCACCACCACTGGAACCAATGTTACACTAACCCACTCCACCACCACTGGAACCAATGTTACACTAACCCACTCCACAACCACTGGAACCAATGTTACACTAACCCACTCCACCACCACTGGAACCAATGTTACACTAACCCACTCCACAACCACTGGAACCAATGTTACACTAACCCACTCCACCACCACTGGAATCAATGTTACACTAACCCACTCCACCACCACTGGAACCAATGTTACACTAACCCACTCCACCACCACTGGAACCAATGTTACACTAACCCACTCCACCACCACTGGAACCAATGTTACACTAACCCACTCCACCACCACTGGAACCAATGTTACACTAACCCACTCCACAACCACTGGAACCAATGTTACACAAACCCACTCCACAACCACTGGAACCAATGTTACACAAACCCACTCCACAACCACTGGAACCAATGTTACACAAACCCACTCCACAACCACTGGAACCAATGTTACACTAACCCAATGTTACACTAACCCACTCCACAACCACTGGAACCAATGTTACACTAACCCAATGTTACACTAACCCACTCCACCACCACTGGAACCAATGTTACACTAACCCACTCCACAACCACTGGAACCAATGTTACACTAACCCAATGTTACACTAACCCACTCCACCACCACTGGAACCAATGTTACACTAACCCACTCCACCACCACTGGAACCAATGTTACACAAACCCACTCCACCACCACTGGAACCAATGTTACACTAACCCACTCCACCACCACTGGAACCAATGTTACACTAACCCACTCCACCACCACTGGAACCAATGTTACACTAACCCACTCCACCACCACTGGAACCAATGTTACACTAACCCACTCCACAACCACTGAAACCAATGTTACACTAACCCACTCCACCACCACTGGAACCAATGTTACACTAACCCACTGGAACCAATGTTACACTAACCCAATGTTACACTAACCCACTCCACCACCACTGGAACCAATGTTACACTAACCCACTCCACCACCACTGGAACCAATGTTACACTAACCCACTCCACCACCACTGGAACCAATGTTACACTAACCCTCTCCACCACCACTGGTGTGTTGGAATGCCTGCGCTGCCGCTTGCTACAATGTACATCCCAAATGGCAGCCTATTCCCTATGGGCTCTGGTCAAACGTAGTGCACTATACAAGGACTAGGGTGCCATTTGGGACGTAATCCAAATGTCATAAATTGGACAGGGCCCAGAAGCCGGGTCTGGGAGAGAGAATGTGTTCTTTTTATGTACTGAGTGATATTGTGCTTTCAAGAGGAGGGGAAAGATGACGGATAAGTGAGACTATTTATACTGAACAAAAATATAAACACAACATGTAAAGTGTTGGTTTCATGAGATTAAATAAAAGTTTCCAGAAATGTTCCATACGCACAAAAAAATGTATTTATCTCAAATGTTTTGCACAAATGTGTTTACATCCCTGTCAGTAAGCATTTATACTTTGCCAATATCATCCATCCACCTGACAGGTGTGGCATATCAATAATCTGATTAAACAGCATGATCATTACACATGTGCACCTTGTGCTGGGGACAATAAAAGGCCACTTAAACACAATGCCACAGATGTGTCAAGTTTTGAGGGAGCGTGCAATTGTAATGCTGACTGCGGTAATGTCCAACTGAGCTGTCGCCAGAGAATGTCATGTTAATTTTCTCTACCATAAGCCGCCTGCAACGTCTTTTTAGAGAATTTAGCAGTACGTCCAACCAGCCTCACAACCGTAGACAACGTGTAACCACGCCAGCCCAGGACCTCCACATCCGGCTTCTTCCCCTGCGGGATCGTCTGAGACCAGCCACCTGGACAGCTGATGAAACTGTGGGTTTGCACAACCAAAGAATTTCTGCACAAACTGTCAGAAACCGTCTCAGGGAAGCTCGTCTGCGTGCTCGTCATCTTCACCAGGGTCTTGGCCTGACTACAGTTGGGTGTCGTAGCTGACTTCTGTGGGCAAATGCTGACCTACGTTGGCCACTGGCACGCTGGAGAAGTGTGCTCTTCACAGATGAATCCCGGTTTCAACTGTACCGGGCAGATGGCAGACGGCGTGTGTGGTGTGGTGTGGGCGAGCCGTTTGCTGATGTCAACGTAGTGAACAGAGTGGCCCCATGGTGACAGTGGGGCACTTGTTTTTTTGTTTTTTTTAAAGTTACTTTTGTAAATATAGTGTATGTGGACACCCCTTCAAATGAGTGGAATCGGCTATTTCAGCCACACCCGTTGCTGGTAGGTGTATAAAATTGAGGACACATCCATGCAATCTCCATAGACAAACATTGGCAGTAGAATGGACTTACTGAAAAGCTCAGTGACTTTCAACTTGACACCGTCATAACAAGTCAGTTCATCAAATTGCTGTCCTGTTAGAGCTGCTCCGGTCAACTGTAAGTGCTGTTATTGTGAAGTGGAAACGTCTAGGAGCAACAACGGCTCAGCCGCGAAGTGGTAGGCCACACAAGGTCACAGAACGGAACCGCCGAGTGCTGAAATCCGTAGCACATAAAAAAAAGAAAAGAAAGTCTGTCCTCGGTTGCGTCACTCTCTACCGAGTTCCAAACTGCCTCTGGAAGCAACATCAGCACAAGAGCTGTTCGTCGGGAGCTGTTCGTCGGGAACTTCATGAAATAGGTTTCCATGGCTGAGCAGCCTCACACAAGCTTAAGATCACCATGTGCAATGCCAAGTGTCGGCTGGTGTGGTGTAAAGCTCGCCGCCATTGGAATCTGGGCTTTGTGGATGTCAGGAGAACGCTACATGCTCCAATGTATACTGCCAACTGTAAAGTTTGGTGGAGGAGGAATAATGGTCTGGGGCTGTTTTTCATGGTTCAGGCTCCTTAGTTCCAGTGAAGGGAAATCTTAACGCTACAGCGTACAATGACATTCTAGAAGATCCTGTGCTTCCAACTTTGTGGCAACAGTTTGGGGAAGGCCCTTTCCTGTTTCAGCATGACAATGCCCCCGTGCACAAAGCGAGGTCCATACAGAAATGGTTTTGTCGAGATCGGTGTGGAAGAACTTAACTGGCCTGCACAGAGCCCTGACCTCAACCCCATCGAACACCTTTGGGATGAATTGGAAAGCCGACTGCGAGCCAGGCCTAATCAGTGTCTGACCTCACTAATGCTCGTGTGGCTGAATGGAAGCAAGTCCCCCACAGCAATGTTCCAACATCTAGTG
>NC_052344.1:25666067-25693567 GCF_016432855.1 Salvelinus namaycush | reverse complement strand
ACACTGAACAAAAATATAAACTCAACATGAAACTATTTCAACATTTTTTTATTGAGTTACAGTTCATAATAAGGAAATCAGTCAATTTAAATAAATTCATTAGGCCCTAATCTATGGATTTCACATGACTGGGAATACAGATATGCGTCTGTTGATGGAGCAGAAAATCAGTCAGTCTCTGGTTTGACCACCGTTTTGTTTCATGCAACGCAACACCTCATCAGGCTGTTGATTGGTCAGGCTGTTGATTGGTCAGGCTGTTGATTGATCAGGCTGTTGATTGGTCAGGCTGTTGATTGATCAGGCTGTTGATTGGTCAGGCTGTTGATTGATCAGGCTGTTGATTGGTCAGGCTGTTGATTGATCAGGCTGTTGATTGTGGCCTGTGGAATGTTGTCACACTCCTCTTCAATGGCTGTACGAAGTTGCTGGATATTGTGGCGGGAACTGGTACACGCTGTCATACACATCGATCCAGAACATCCCAAACAGGCTCAATGGGTAACATGTCTTCCAGGAATTGTGTACAGATCCTTGCGACATGGGGCCGTGCATTATCGTGCTGAAACATGAGGTGATGGCTGCAGATGAATGGCACGACAATGGGCCTCAGGATCTCGTCACGGTATCTCTGTGCATTCAAATTGCCATCGATTTAAAATGCAATTGTGTTGGTTGTCCGTAGCTTATGCCTGCTCATACCATAATCCCACCGCCACCTTGGGGCACTCGGCAAACCGCTCGCCCACACAATGCCACACGTGTGGTCTGCGGTTGTGAGGCCGGTTGGACGTACTGCCAAATTCTCTAAAACAATGGTAGAGGCGGCTTATGGTAGAGAAATGAGCATTCCATTCTCTGGCAACAGCTCTGGTGGACATTTCTGCAGTCAACATGCCACTGCACACTCCCTCAACTTCAGACATCTGTGGCATTGTGTTGTGACAAAACTGCACATTTTACTGGCCTTTTATTTATTTTTAAAGGTGCACCTGTTTTTAATCAGCTTCTTGATATGCTGCACCTGTCAGGTGGATGGATTCTCTTGGCAAAGAAGAAATGCTCACTAACAGAGCGATGGAAACAAATTTGTGCACAAAATTGAACAGAAATAAGCTTTTATTTTTGTGTGTATGGAATATTATCGTGATTATTTTTTCTCCAGCTGATGAAACACAGAACCAACACTTTACATGTTTTGTTTCTGTTCAGTATCATCATCAAGCCCCTGATTACTTGAATCAGGTGAGCCAGTTCAGGGCTACAACAAAACGTTAAAATGTCTGGGTGTCCCTTAAGTGAAAGGAATGAACCCTAGGTGAAATAAATGAAATTAAGCTTCAGCCTAGTGAACAAGCTTTTAGAAATGGTGATTTCCAGACGTCGCCAGAAATAGCCTAGTCCCTACCACAAAGTATGTTAAATTAACCCAATATAAATACCCCCTAGTCTGTCAAATCATTTACACTGCTGAGGCAAGTAGTGACAATTTTTAGGAACTAACTTGAAATTCACCCCATTTACTGTTATTGCTGTGTAATTACTTAGTAATGTGTTTTTTTTTAAATCCCACACCATGTTGACTGACTCAGACTGTGTTCCAACTGGCACCGTATTCCCTATGTAGTGCCCTACTGTCTCTGGTCTAAAGTAGTGCACTGTATGGGGAATAGGGTGCCATTTGTAACACGCTCTCTCGCTCTCTCTGCCGACGTGGTTTAGGCCTGTACCCTAGTAGGAATGTGCTGCTGTGTAGTAACTTGTTAAGATGTCCATGTGGTGACTGCTTTATCTTAATCAGTAAACAGCAAGTCACCTCTCCTCCTCGTCCTCCTCGTCCTCGTCCTCCTCGTCCTCGTCCTCCTCGTCCTCCTCCTCCTCCTCCTCCTCCTCCTCCTCCTCCTCCTCCTCCTCCTCCACATCTCAGAACAGCAGTGTCATTTCCAGGGGGGAGGAGAGGGGGGGGGGGGGGGGGGGGGCTGTTGTGGAGTTACTATATTAGATGGAGGCTGGTGATGTCTGTCCCTGACTAGCCTGTGGGTCCTGGTCTAAAGTAGTGCACTATAAAGGGAATATGGTGCTATTTGGGATGTGTGGTAGGTACTGTCTGGGAGGGATGTTGAAACGTCTGTAAAGCACCATGGCTGACTTAATGAAGATCATTAATAATTGACATGAAGCATGCCTGGACACGGAAACAAAGACAAGCCCAGTCAGTCTTTATGGTATTACTATGGTGTTACTGTTACTGTACACTGTCTGTCTGTTTGCCTGTAGGCTGCTGCTCTGTCTGTCTGTCTGTCTGTCTGTCTGTCTGTCTGTCTGTCTGTCTGTCTGTCTGTCTGTCTGTCTGTCTGTCTGTCTGTCTGTCTGTCTGTCTGTCTGTGCGAGCGAGCCAGGTCAGGAGAAACCACAGCAGCTAGAGGACCTGACTGGGCTGTGTGTGTGTTTCTGTGGGTATGGTACTGCCAGTGTGACAAAGCTGAGGACTCCCCCTCTGCTTTCCTCTCATTTGTCAATCTATTGCTAATGAGAAGCGTGTCATCTCCAGAAACTGGTTTCGCTCTCTGTCTGTCTGTCTCTCTCTCTCTGTCTCTCTCTCTCTCTCTTTCTCGTCCTTCGCCCACACAGCAGCTTCAGGGGCGTTCTCTCTCTCCAACCCTCCCCTGGAGCGCCGTGGAAAAATGTGTCTTTGATAAAAGAGAGAGACCTCTTGGAAAACCACATCTGCCCACCTGATTGATCTGTCTCTCTAAACCTCTAAGGTGTGATGTGTGTGAGGATATAGCTGTCTCAGAGAATAGAGGCCGAAACCTCAGACCAGAGCAGAGGAACATTCAGAATGATACATTCGCTGTTCAACCCTGAGAGGCCCAAACGACCTCCACACTCAACTGTTTCACTGTACTTTTCCCCTGTCTTGTCTCTCTGTCTCTGCGTCTCTCTCTCTGTTCATCTGGTTTTGTCTGGAGGACTGAGAGAGAAACAGTGTCTGGAGGACTGAGAGAGAGACTGAGTAGTATCTGGAGGACTGAGAGAGAAACAGAGTAGTATCTGGAGGACTGAGAGAGAGACAGAGTAGTATCTGGAGGACTGAGAGAGAAACAGAGTAGTGTCTGGAGGACTGAGAGAGAAACAGAGTAGTGTCTGGAGGACTGAGAGAGAGACAGAGTAGTGTCTGGAGGACTGAGAGAGAAACAGAGTAGTGTCTGGAGGACTGAGAGAGAAACAGAGTAGTGTCTGGAGGACTGAGAGAGAAACAGAGTAGTGTCTGGAGGACTGAGAGAGAAACAGAGTAGTGTCTGGATGACTGAGAGAGAAACAGAGTAGTGTCTGGAGGACTGAGAGAGAAACAGAGTAGTGTCTGGAGGACTGAGAGAGAAACAGAGTAGTGTCTGGAGGACTGACAGAGAAACAGAGTAGTGTCTGGAGGACTGAGAGAGAGACAGAGTAGTGTCTGGAGGACTGAGAGAGAAACAGAGTAGTGTCTGGAGGACTGAGAGAGAGACAGAGTAGTGTCTGGAGGACTGAGAGAGAGACAGAGTAGTGTCTGGAGGACTGAGAGAGAAACAGAGTAGTGTCTGGAGGACTGAGAGAGAAACAGAGTAGTGTCTGGAGGACTGATAGAGAAACAGAGTAGTGTCTGGAGGACTGAGAGAGAAACAGAGTAGTGTCTGGAGGACTGAGAGAGAAACAGAGTAGTGTCTGGAGGACTGAGAGAGAAACAGAGTAGTGTCTGGAGCACTGATAGAGAAACAGAGTAGTGTCTGGAGGACTGAGAGAGAAACAGAGTAGTGTCTGGAGGACTGAGAGAGAAACAGAGTAGTGTCTGGAGGACTGCGAGAGAAACAGAGTAGTGTCTGGAGGACTGAGAGAGAAACAGAGTAGTGTCTGGAGGACTGAGAGAGAAACAGAGTAGTGTCTGGAGGACTGAGAGAGAAACAGAGTAGTGTCTGGAGGACTGAGAGAGAAACAGAGTAGTGTCTGGAGGACTGATAGAGAAACAGAGTAGTGTCTGGAGGACTGAGAGAGAAACAGAGTAGTGTCTGGAGGACTGAGAGAGAAACAGAGTAGTGTCTGGAGGACTGCGAGAGAAACAGAGTAGTGTCTGGAGGACTGAGAGAGAAACAGAGTAGTGTCTGGAGGACTGAGAGAGAAACAGAGTAGTGTCTGGAGGACTGAGAGAGAAACAGAGTAGTGTCTGGAGGACTGAGAGAGAAACAGAGTAGTGTCTGGAGGACTGACAGAGAAACAGAGTAGTGTCTGGAGGACTGAGAGAGAAAGACAGAGTAGTGTCTGGAGGACTGAGAGAGAAACAGAGTAGTGTCTGGAGGACTGAGAGAGAAACAGAGTAGTGTCTGGAGGACTGACAGAGAAACAGAGTAGTGTCTGGAGGACTGAGAGAGAAACAGAGTAGTGTCTGGAGGACTGAGAGAGAAACAGAGTAGTGTCTGGAGGACTGAGAGAGAAACAGAGTAGTGTCTGGAGGACTGAGAGAGAGACAGAGTAGTGTCTGGAGGACTGAGAGAGAAACAGAGTAGTGTCTGGAGGACTGAGAGAGAGACAGAGTAGTGTCTGGAGGACTGAGAGAGAAACAGAGTAGTGTCTGGAGGACTGAGAGAGAAACAGAGTAGTGTCTGGAGGACTGAGAGAGAAACAGAGTAGTGTCTGGAGGACTGAGAGAGAAACAGAGTAGTGTCTGGAGGACTGAGAGAGAAACAGAGTAGTGTCTGGAGGACTGAGAGAGAGACAGAGTAGTGTCTGGAGGACTGAGAGAGAAACAGAGTAGTAGTGGGACAGTAACATGATACCTGGGTTCATGTGAGTCCACGTCATTGGCTTGTTATTCCGTGACAATCCTGAGGTTGATTAAGGGAGAGAGAGAGAGAGAGAGAGAGAGAGAGGGGTCTGTGTGTTATTGTAAACCACAATAAGACTGACTCTGGCCAGGGATCTGCCAGCATGCAGAGAATAGAAACAGAGACACGACATTCAACCCTTATTGGATTTTAAAGACCTTCATCCTCACGCAACAGGCTGTTGTTGCTTGTATTGTAGAAGAGCCAGAGTCGTCTCTCTCCTTCCACTGTAGGCTTAGGGGGTGTCCCAAATGGCATCCTATGCTCTGGTCTAAAGTAGTGCACTATATAGGGATTAGGGTAGTATTTAGGATGCAGACCCCTCCCTGTACTGAGTAACAGTCTGGACAGTATAGACCTCAACATGATCGAACACACTCACTGATGTTGGCCTCTTGAGACCCGCCTCTCTTTACTCCACTAAGGAACTACAAAGCAATACGTCCCGCCTCTCTTTACTCCACTAAGGAACTACAAAGCAATACGTCCCGCCTCTCTTTACTCCACTAAAGAACTACAAAGCAATACGTCCCGCCTCTCTTTACTCCACTAAGGAACTACAAAGCAATACGTCCCGCCTCTCTTTACTCCACTAAGGAACTACAAAGCAATACGTCCCGCCTCTCTTTACTCCACTAAGGAACTACAAAGCAATACGTCCCACCTCTCTTTACTCCACTAAGGAACTACAAAGCAATACGTCCCGCCTCTCTTTACTCCACTAAGGAACTACAAAGCAATACGTCCCGCCTCTCTTTACTCCACTAAGGAACTACAAAGCAATACGTCCCGCCTCTCTTTACTCCACTAAGGAACTACAAAGCAATACGTCCCGCCTCTCTTTACTCCACTAAGGAACTACAAAGCAATACGTCCCGCCTCTCTTTACTCCACTAAGGAACTACAAAGCAATACGTCCCGCCTCTCTTTACTCCACTAAGGAACTACAAAGCAATACGTCCCGCCTCTCTTTACTCCACTAAGGAACTACAAAGCAATACGTCCCGCCTCTCTTTACTCCACTAAGGAACTACAAAGCAATACGTCCCGCCTCTCTTTACTCCACTAAGGAACTACAAAGCAATACGTCCCGCCTCTCTTTACTCCACTAAGGAACTACAAAGCAATACGTCCCGCCTCTCTTTACTCCATTAAAGAACTACAAAGCAATACGTCCCGCCTCTCTTTACTCCACTAAGGAACTACAAAGCAATACGTCCCGCCTCTCTTTACTCCACTAAGGAACTACAAAGCAATACGTCCCGCCTCTCTTTACTCCACTAAGGAACTACAAAGCAATACGCCCCGCCTCTCTTTACTCCACTAAGGAACTACAAAGCAATACGTCCCGCCTCTCTTTACTCCACTAAGGAACTACAAAGCAATACGTCCCGCCTCTCTTTACTCCACTAAGGAACTATAAAGCAATACGTCCCGCCTCTCTTTACTCCACTAAGGAACTACAAAGCAATACGTCCCGCCTCTCTTTACTCCACTAAAGAACTACAAAGCAATACGTCCCGCCTCTCTTTACTCCACTAAGGAACTACAAAGCAATAAGTCCCGCCTCTCTTTACTCCACTAAGGAACTACAAAGCAATACGCCCCGCCTCTCTTTACTCCACTAAGGAACTACAAAGCAATATGTCCCGCCTCTCTTTACTCCACTAAGGAACTACAAAGCAATACGTCCCGCCTCTCTTTACTCCACTAAGGAACTACAAAGCAATATGTCCCGCCTCTCTTTACTCCACTAAGGAACTACAAAGCAATATGCCCCGCCTCTCTTTACTCCACTAAAGAACTACAAAGCAATATGTCCCGCCTCTCTTTACTCCACTAAGGAACTACAAAGCAATATGCCCCGCCTCTCTTTACTCCACTAAGGAACTACAAAGCAATACGTCCCGCCTCTCTTTACTCCACTAAGGAACTACAAAGCAATACGTCCCGCCTCTCTTTACTCCACTAAGGAACTACAAAGCAATACGTCCCGCCTCTCTTTACTCCACTAAGGAACTACAAAGCAATACGCCCCGCCTCTCTTTACTCCACTAAGGAACTACAAAGCAATACGTCCCGCCTCTCTTTACTCCACTAAGGAACTACAAAGCAATACGTCCCGCCTCTCTTTACTCCACTAAGGAACTACAAAGCAATACGTCCCGCCTCTCTTTACTCCACTAAGGAACTACAAAGCAATACGTCCCGCCTCTCTTTACTCCACTAAGGAACTACAAAGCAATACTTCCCGCCTCTCTTTACTCCACTAAGGAACTACAAAGCAATACGTCCCGCCTCTCTTTACTCCACTAAGGAACTACAAAGCAATACGTCCCGCCTCTCTTTACTCCACTAAGGAACTACAAAGCAATACGTCCCGCCTCTCTTTACTCCACTAAGGAACTACAAAGCAATACGTTCCGCCTCTCTTTACTCCACTAAGGAACTACAAAGCAATACGTCCCGCCTCTCTTTACTCCACTAAGGAACTACAAAGCAATACGTCCCGGCTCTCTTTACTCCACTAAGGAACTACAAAGCAATACGTCCCGCCTCTCTTTACTCCACTAAGGAACTACAAAGCAATACGACCCGCCTCTCTTTACTCCACTAAGGAACTACAAAGCAATACGTCCCGCCTCTCTTTACTCCACTAAGGAACTATAAAGCAATACGTCCCGCCTCTCTTTACTCCACTAAGGAACTACAAAGCAATACGTCCCGCCTCTCTTTACTCCACTAAGGAACTACAAAGCAATACGTCTAAAGTGAAATGGACTGAAAGATTTCTGGATTTAGGATTCAGGGGTTGAAGGAAACAGGCTGTTTGACTTTCAACGGCTCCTAATGGAACACTTAGTAGGAGCCCTAATTAAGAACAGGTACAGGTGTGTTCTGGTGAGAGTGGACCCTGCCTGTCTCCCTGCCCCTTACTCTGCCTGTCTCCCTGCCTGTCTCCCTGCCCCTTACTCTGCCTGTCTCCCTGCCCCTTACTCTGCCTGTCTTCCTGCCTGTCTCCCTGCCTGTCTCCCTGCCTGTCTCCCTGCCCCTTACTCTGCCTGTCTCCCTGCCCCTTACTCTGCCTGTCATCCTGCCTGTCTCCCTGCCCCTTACTCTGCCTGTCTCCCTGCCTGTCTCCCTGCCTGTCTCCCTGCCCCTTACTCTGCCTGTCATCCTGCCCCTTACTCTGTCTGTCATCCTGCCTGTCTCCCTGCCCCTTACTCTGCCTGTCTCCCTGCCTGTCTCCCTGCCCCTTACTCTGCCTGTCTCCCTGCCTGTCTCCCTGCCTGTCTCCCTGCCCCTTACTCTGCCTGTCTCCCTGCCTCTCTCCCTGCCTGTCTCCCTGCCTGTCTCCCTGCCCCTTACTCTGCCTGTCTCCCTGCCTGTCTCCCTGCCTGTCTCCCTGCCCCTTACTCTGCCTGTCTCCCTGCCTCTCTCCCTGCCTGTCTTCCTGCCTGTCTCCCTGCCCCTTACTCTGCCTGTCTCCCTGCCTGTCTCCCTGCTTGTCTCCCTGCCTGTCTCCCTGCCCCTTACTCTGCCTGTCTTCCTGCCTGTCTCCCTGCCCCTTACTCTGCCTGTCTCCCTGCCTGTCTCCCTGCCCCTTACTCTGCCTGTCTCCCTGCCTCTCTCCCTGCCTGTCTTCCTGCCTGTCTCCCTGCCCCTTACTCTGCCTGTCTCCCTGCCTGTCTCCCTGCTTGTCTCCCTGCCTGTCTCCCTGCCCCTTACTCTGCCTGTCTCCCTGCTTGTCTCCCTGCCTGTCTCCCTGCCCCTTACTCTGCCTGTCTTCCTGCCTGTCTCCCTGCCCCTTACTCTGCCTGTCTCCCTGCCTGTCTCCCTGCCCCTTACTCTGCCTGTCATCCTGCCCCTTACTCTGCCTGTCATCCTGCCTGTCTCCCTGCCCCTTACTCTGCCTGTCTCCCTGCCTGTCTCCCTGCCCCTTACTCTGCCTGTCTCCCTGCCTGTCTCCCTGCCTGTCTCCCTGCCCCTTACTCTGCCTGTCTCCCTGCCTCTCTCCCTGCCTGTCTCCCTGCCTGTCTCCCTGCCCCTTACTCTGCCTGTCTTCCTGCCTGTCTTCCTGCCTGTCTCCCTGCCCCTTACTCTGCCTGTCTCCCTGCCCCTTACTCTGCCTGTCTTCCTGCCCCCTTACTCTGCCTGTCTTCCTGCCTGTCTCCCTGCCCCTTACTCTGCCTGTCTCCCTGCCCCTTACTCTGCCTGTCTCCCTGCCCCTTACTCTGCCTGTCTCCCTGCCCCTTACTCTGCCTGTCTTCCTGCCCCTTACTCTGCCTGTCTTCCTGCCTGTCTCCCTGCCTGACTTCCTGCCCCTTATTCTGCCTGTCTGCCACCCTCCACCCCGTCCTATGCCCTCCACCCAGCCCTATCCCTTCCACCCTCCACCAGCCCCTCCACCCAGCCCTATCCCCTCCACCCAGCCCCTCCACCCAGTCCCTCCACCCAGCCCTATCCCCTCCACCCAGCCCTACCCCCTCCACCCAGCCCTATCCTCTCCACCCAGCCCCTCCACCCAGCCCTATCCCCTCCACCCAGCCCCTCCACCCAGCCCTATCCCCTCCACCCAGCCCCTCCACCCAGCCCTATCCCCTCCACCCAGCCCCTCCACCCAGCCCTATCCCCTCCACCCAGCCCCTCCACCCAGCCCTATACTCTCCACCCAGCCCCTCCACCCAGCCCCTCCATGTGTGTGATATGTTTGTCTTTCATCAGGCCGGTGCCGTCTCCCCCCCCCCCATGTCCAGTGTTGGTCCTGTAGTTCATGTGTGTGATATGTTAGTCTTTCATCAGGCCGGTGCCGTCTCCCCCCCCCCCCCCCCCCCCCCCTCCTCCATGTCCAGTGTTGGTCCAGTAGGTAATGTGTGTGATGTGTCTGTTTTATAGCATAGTGAGTTAAAGGGTCTACATCTGGGACTTGTTGCCACTGTATTATTCATTTTGTCACTCTGTGAACTTTGTCTTTCTCCTACACACACACACACACACACACACACACACACACACACACACACACACACACACACACACACACACACACACACACACACACACACACACACACATTACACACACACACACACATTACACACACACACACACACACACACACACACACACACACACACACATTACACACACACACACACACACACACACACACACACACACACACACACACACACACACACACACACACACACACACACACACACACACACACACACACACACACTCACATACACCATATTTAAGGCAGCCATAGACAGTAGGTTTTTGGTGGGTAATTGTCTATGTGTAGTGTTTAGTGTCGGCACTATTTGTTTGAATAGCTTCACGGTCGTCTGTTTGTTGTTTTTGTTCGTTTGTTTCGTCTTCATAATAAAGAAGATGTCGTTCTATCACGCTGGGCCTTGGTCCTCTATCCAAAGTTACGACGATCGTGACATGTGGGTGAGACCAGGCTCAGGAGATCTGTTGTGATCAGACTGTGATGTGTGGTTGTCTCACCTTGCGATCTTAAGATGAATGTACCAACTGGAAGTCTCTCTGGATAAGAGCGTCTGCTTAATGACTGTAATGTTAAAACGTACATATGCTACTGTTTCTCTGTCACTACAGCTAACCTATGCAGCTCATCTTTGATCTGATAAGGAATTAGTTTTTTTTTACACACATTATTATGTTATACTTGAATGCTGATAATGTAATGAATCATTCATTCTTATTTAAGGTGATTCTTGGCAGTTCAACCAAATCACAGAACCTGACTTGACAGTATTTCTCTGATTTGTTTTACTACTTTACACATTTTTGTTACTTTACACTTTACGCATGTAGAGGGTTAAAACACAACGTATGAGGCAAAGAGTTTTGGACGTTCCTTCTCCTGGTCGCAGGGCAGAGGGCTCTTTTAACTCCTTAAATTCCTTCGCTCCGTCTCTCACTCGTACGTCTGGAGGGAAAATGGTGTGGGAGTTAAAGTAAACTCCCTCTGGCCCGTTTAAAGTGATACAAAAGTTCAGGAGGGCAGGGGGGGGGGTTAAGGGACGCCCCTCCCTTCAACAGACCAGCTGGTCTTAATGGGATTGCAGGTTGCCTGGGCGACGGCGCCTGTGTGAGGAAGAATTCCTGGACCGACAGAGAGAGAGAGAGCGGGGGAGAGAGAGGAGGAGAGAGGAGGAATTCAGCACAGTTCTGCCGGCCTGACCAAGATGGAGAGACAGAGGGAGGGGGGAGACTGAGGGAGTGAGAGAGAGCGACAGAGAGAGAGAGTGTTAGTGAACATTAGTGGACGGACTGTACTTGTTGCAGTGTACTATGTGCTGCCGTTGATCAAACTATCTATTTTATGAAGAGGCACTTATCATACCCACTAGTTACAAGGTAACACTATGCTATTATCAACACTTAACCACTCAGTACACCGTTTAGGACTCTAGGTTCTTGCTTTTGAATTCCTTTCAATATAACCCATGTTCACAACAAGGGCATTAGTTTGGAATTATTCCCATATCAGGCATTGATCTGATTCTGTTGTAATATGACTCTCTGTTCCTCATCTATATCAGTAATAATCACTGTCCTCTGCTGTCTGACGTGAGATTGAAACCTCTTCATTCTGCGTATCTCTGCATCTCCCTCATCCTTGTGCATCATATTCACATCTCCTGATATAGATGTATATTTTAATTCCCTCCATGTTGTTCCACATTTCCTCATGTGGCATGATGTGAATGATGGTCTGTTAGTGGAGAGGAGTAGACTACAGGATCATATTGTGAATGATGGTCTGTTAGTGGAGAGGAGTAGACTACAGGATCATATTGTGAATGATGGTCTGTTAGTGGAGAGGAGTAGACTACAGGATCATATTCGGTGGGCAAGAAACGGAGACAAAACATCCCGAAACAGGGTGAAACTGGGAGGTACTATCAGCACAGTTTGTCCAATAAGGAACAGTCATTTTTGTTGTTGTTGTTATCTGTTGAAAAACCCTTTGCTACAGTTTGTCCTGCTGAACACGACCCTGTTGACAGTCTAGTAGACCTCACCCTGCATATAATTTATTTTATAGACCATCTCATTATACCACTAAGTGAATCAACGTGAAATAAATCTCTTGTTTTTAATTACTGACTGTCTCCAGAGAGGAGAGAACAGTTGACTGCATGTTAGTCCGACTGTTGTTATCCTCTAAAAGACCGAAATGTCTGAGAAGAATAAGTCCTGAAAGGTTCCCATGGACGAGACCGTAGCTGCAGTAGACCTACGCTTAACCCCAGCGTCCCAAACCCCATCCTATTCACTACATAGTACACTACTTTAGATCAGTGCCCTAAAAGGGACACGTAACCATAGTGCTATTCACTACATAGTACACTACTTTAGATCAGTGCCCTAAAAGGGACACGTAACCATAGTGCTATTCACTACATAGTACACTACTTTAGATCAGTGCCCTAAAAGGGACACGTAACCATAGTGCTATTCACTACATAGTACACTACTTTAGATCAGTGCCCTAAAAGGGACACGTAACCATAGTGCTATTCACTACATAGTACACTACTTTAGATCAGTGCCCTAAAAGGGACACGTAACCATAGTGCTATTCACTACATAGTACACTACTTTAGATCAGTGCCCTAAAAGGGACACGTAACCATGGTGCATTTCTGCTTTGCGGAACATGCCTTGTCAGCAGCCGTAGGCGAACATGAGATGGAAGAAACCACGTCACATCTAGTTACATGAATAGACACATAGATTATACTGGTGGGATTACATCTAGTTACATTAATAGACACATAGATTATACTGGTGGGATTACATCTAGTTACATGAATAGATACATAGATTATACTGGTGGGATTACATCTAGTTACATGAATAGATACATAGATTATACTGGTGGGATTACATCTAGTTACATGAATAGATACATAGATTATACTGGTGGGATTACATCTAGTTACATTAATAGACACATCAGTTATACTGGTGGGATTACATCTAGTTACATGAATAGACACATAGATTATACTGGTGGGATTACATCTAGTTACATTAATAGACACATAGATTATACTGGTGGGATTACATCTAGTTACATTAATAGACACATAGATTATACTGGTGGGATTACATCTAGTTACATGAATAGACACATAGATTATACTGGTGGGATTACATCTAGTTACATGAATAGACACATCAGTTATACTGCTGGGATTACATCTAGTTACATTAATAGACACATCAGTTATACTGCTGGGATTACATCTAGTTACATTAATAGATACATCAATTATACTGGTGGGATTACATCTAGTTACATTAATAGATACATCAATTATACTGGTGGTGGGATTACATCTAGTTACATTAATAGATACATACATTATACTGGTGGGATTACATCTAGTTACATTAATAGATACATCCGTTAAACTGGTGGTGGGATTACATCTAGTTACATTAATAGATACATACATTATACTGGTGGGATTACATCTAGTTACATGAATAGATACATCAGTTATACTGGTGGGATTACATCTAGTTACATGAATAGATACATACATTATACTGGTGATGGGATTACATCTAGTTACATAAATAGATACATCAATTATACTGGTGGGATTACATCTAGTTACATTAATAGATACATACATTATACTGGTGCTGGTGGGATTACATCTAGTTACATAAATAGATACATCAATTATACTGGTGGGATTACATCTAGTTACATGAATAGACACATCAATTATACTGGTGGGATTGCATCTAGTTACATGAATAGATACATCAGTTAAACTGGTGGGATTACATCTAGTTACATTAATAGATACATACATTATACTGGTGCTGGTGGGATTACATCTAGTTACATTAATAGATACATCAGTTAAACTGGTGGTGGGATTACATCTAGTTACATGAATAGACACATCAATTATACTGGTGGGATTGCATCTAGTTACATGAATAGACACATCAATTATACTGCTGGGATTACATCTAGTTACATGAATAGATACATCAGTTAAACTGGTGGGATTACATCTAGTTACATTAATAGATACATACATTATACTGGTGGGATTAC
Organism: Salvelinus namaycush; assembly: GCF_016432855.1. Taxonomy (NCBI): domain Eukaryota; kingdom Metazoa; phylum Chordata; class Actinopteri; order Salmoniformes; family Salmonidae; genus Salvelinus; species Salvelinus namaycush. Next base: position 25,679,581 of record NC_052344.1, on the reverse strand, counting down.
ATCTAGTTACATTAATAGACACATCAATTATACTGGTGGGATTACATCTAGTTACATGAATAGATACATCAATTAGGCTGCTGGTGATGGGACTTTGTATCTGCTAAATTGAGGTGTTGTTGTCAGTAATTGATGGGTTCTAACCTGCCTTGACAGGGCATGGGATTTGGTTACTCATAGGGTGCTATGGAGAAACTCTTTGAAAAGGGCATTATACTATGGATGGAATGCTACTAGTCTAGATCCAACCACTGAAGTTTAAACGCTCGGCATCTGAGAATGCAAATCCACCACAAGACTCCTGTCTCTGTCTGTCCCATTGTAACAAGACTCCTGTCTCTGTCTGTCCCATTGTAACAAGACTCCTGTCTCTGTCTGTCCCATTGTAACAAGACTCCTGTCTCTGTCTGTCCCATTGTAACAAGACTCCTGTCTCTGTCTGTCCCATTGTAACAAGACTCCTGTCTCTGTCTGTCCCATTGTAACAAGACTCCTGTCTCTGTCTGTCCCATTGTAACAAGACTCCTGTCTCTGTCTGTCCCATTGTAACAAGACTCCTGTCTCTGTCTGTCCCATTGTAACAAGACTCCTGTCTCTGTCTGTCCCATTGTAACAAGACTCCTGTCTCTGTCTGTCCCATTGTAACAAGACTCCTGTCTCTGTCTGTCCCATTGTAACAAGACTCCTGTCTCTGTCTGTCCCATTGTAACAAGACTCCTGTCTCTGTCTGTCCCATTGTAACAAGACTCCTGTCTCTGTCTGTCCCATTGTAACAAGACTCCTGTCTCTGTCTGTCCCATTGTAACAAGACTCCTGTCTCTGTCTGTCCCATTGTAACAAGACTCCTGTCTCTGTCTGTCCCATTGTAACAAGACTCCTGTCTCTGTCTGTCCCATTGTAACAAGACTCCTGTCTCTGTCTGTCCCATTGTAACAAGACTCCTGTCTCTGTCTGTCCCATTGTAACAAGACTCCTGTCTCTGTCTGTCCCATTGTAACAAGACTCCTGTCTCTGTCTGTCCCATTGTAACAAGACTCCTGTCTGTCTGTCCCATTGTAACAAGACTCCTGTCTCTGTCTGTCCCATTGTAACAAGACTCCTGTCTCTGTCTGTCCCATTGTAACAAGACTCCTGTCTCTGTCTGTCCCATTGTTTTTTATTTATTTATTTATTTTAAATTTTACCCCCTTTTCTCCCCAATTTTCGTGGTATCCAATCGCTAGTAATTACTATCTTGTCTCATCGCTACAACTCCCGTACGGGCTTGGGAGAGACGAAGGTCCTCCGAAGCACAACCCAACCAAGCCGCACTGCTTCTTAACACAGCTCCAACCCGGAAGCCAGCCGCACCAATGTGTCGGAGGAAACACCGTGCACCTGGCCACCTCGGTTAGCGCGCACTGCGCCCGGCCCGCCACAGGAGTCGCTGGAGCGCGATGAGACAAGGATATCCCTACCGGCCAAACCCTCCCTAACCCGGACGACGCTAGGCCAATTGTGCGTCGCCCCACGGACCTCCCGGTCGCGGCCGGCTGCGACAGAGCCTGGGCGCGAACCCAGAGACTCTGGTGGCACCTCAAGTGCCCTAGACCACTGCGCCACCCGGGAGGCTGTCTGTCCCATTGTAACAAGACTCCTGTCTCTGTCTGTCCCATTGTAACAAGACTCCTGTCTCTGTCTGTCCCATTGTAACAAGACTCCCGCGCTAGGTAATATTTCTCTGTCTGGCCAGTGGTAGGTAATATATCTCTGTCTGGCCATCTGTCTGTCCAGTGGTAGGTAATATATCTCTGTCTGGCCATCTGTCTGGCCAGTGGTAGGTAATATATCACTGTCTGGCCATCTGTCTGTCCAGCGGTAGGTAATATTTCTCTGTCTGGCCAGTGGTAGGTAATATATCTCTGTCTGGCCATCTTTCTGGCCAGTGGTAGGTAATATATCTCTGTCTGGCCATCTGTCTGTCCAGTGGTAGGTAATATATCTCTGTCTGGCCATCTGTCTGGCCAGTGGTAGGTAATATATCACTGTCTGGCCATCTGTCTATCCAGCGGTAGGTAATATATCTCTGTCTGTCCAGCGGTAGGTAATATTTCTCTGTCTGTCCAGCGTTAGGTAATATATCTCTGTCTGTCTGTCCAGTGGTAGGTAATATTTCTCTGTCTGGCCATCTGTCTGATCAGTGGTAGGTAATATATCTCTGTCTGGCCATCTGTCTGGTCATCTGTCTGGCCAGTGGTAGGTCATATTTCTCTGTCTGGCCATCTGTCTGTCCAGTGGTAGGTAATATATCTCTGTCTGGCCATCTGTCTGTCCAGTGGTAGGTAATATACCTCTGTCTGGCCATCTGTCTGGCCAGCGGTAGGTAATATATCTCTGTCTGGCCATCTGTCTGGCCAGTGGTAGGTATTATATCTCTGTCTGGCCATCTCTGGCCAGTGGTAGGTAATATATCTCTGTCTGGCCATCTGTCTGTCCAGCGGTAGGTAATATTTCTCTGTCTGTCCAGCGGTAGGTAATATATCTCTGTCTGTCTGTCCAGTGGTAGGTAATATTTCTCTGTCTGGCCATCTGTCCAGTGGTAGGTAATATATCTCTGTCTGGCCATCTGTCTGGCCATCTGTCTGGCCAGTGGTAGGTCATATTTCTCTGTCTGGCCATCTGTCTGTCCAGTGGTAGGTAATATATCTCTGTCTGGCCATCTGTCTGTCCAGCGGTAGGTAATATACCTCTGTCTGGCCATCTGTCTGGCCAGCGGTAGGTAATATTTCTCTGTCTGGCCATCTGTCTGGCCAGTGGTAGGTAATATATCTCTGTCTGGCCATCTGTCTGGCCAGCGGTAGGTAATATATCTCTGTCTGGCCATCTGTCTGGCCAGCGGTAGGTAATATACCTCTGTCTGGCCATCTGTCTGGCCAGTGGTAGGTAATATGTTCACTAACTTTCTCACTGACGTCTGTTCATGTTCATATTTGCATGCGCTCTGAGCACTGTACTCAAACCTAAAATCAAATCCCTATTCTGTACATTAGCAACCTGTTAATATGCTAAGTGTTGCTTTGTGCAATGTGACGCATTAAACTAAAGTCAAGTGGGCTTTTCAACCTCTCCTCTATCCGCTCCTGTGATGAAAAATAACTATTTTACTTTCCCTCTGAAAATACCTCTCAAAGAATCACTAAGTCGACCCATAATGCCTCTGCTGCTTTCCCAGGCCTATATGGCCTAACCAACAACCAGCCAACCTTCACAATGGATTATTTTAAACACTAAACACAAGTTGTGCTTCCCACATGTTAGTCTATATAATTCACTAATGCCTGTGAGTGGCTTGTTCATTTGGATTGGGGGGGTGCTCTCTGCACTCTCTGGTTCGCAGCGCTACCCATCTACGAAGCCCGTTCCTGCCTCACAGTTTCCAGTAGTAGGTTTATATCATTACAATCCACAGCTAGAACGACTAAGTGTTATTTTACATTAGTCCCAAATGGCACCCTACTCACTGTATATAGTGCATTTATAAAGGGAATAGAGTGCCGTTTGGGACTAAGACTAAGGCTGACCCCTGGCGACCCCGGAGAGCTCGCAAGCATGCAAATGGGGTGAGTCAGAGATTGGCGGCAGCGCGACGAGCCTCTGCAGAGCGGAGTGAGTGGGAGAAGAGCGAGAGAAAGAGAGTGGGAAAGGAGAGAGCTGCTAGCGTGGTATTGGTGCAGCAACAGCAGGCAGGAATCCACATCAGTCAGAGTCCACACCCTGGTCTCTCTGTAATGACACGTTTCTCTGGCGGTGCGGGGGAGAGACTCTACATGGCCTTTAGTCATCATAACTAGCCTACAGTGTACACACACTCTCCTGCACGGCGGTGTAGTTTCTCCTGCACGGCGGTGTAGTTTCTCCTGCACGGCGGTGTAGTTTCTCCTGCACGGCGGTGTAGTTTCTCCTGCACTGCGGTGTAGTTTCTCCTGCACGGCGGTGTAGTTTCTCCTGCACGGCGGTGTAGTTTCTCCTGCACGGCGGTGTAGTTTCTCCTGAACGGCGGTGTAGTTTCTCCTGCGCGGCGGTGTAGTTTCTCCTGCGCGGCTGTGTAGTTTCTCCTGCGCGGCGGTGTAGTATCTCCTGCGCGGCGGTGTAGTTTCTCCTGCGCGGCGGTGTAGTTTCTCCTGCGCGGCGGTGTAGTTTCTCCTGCACGGCGGTGTAGTTTCTCCTGCACGGCGGTGTAGTTTCTCCTGCACGGCGGTGTAGTTTCTCCTGCACGGCGGTGTAGTTTCTCCTGCACGGCGGTGTAGTTTCTCCTGAACGGCGGTGTAGTTTCTCCTGCACGGCGGTGTAGTTTCTCCTGCACGGCGGTGTAGTTTCTCCTGCACGGCTGTGTAGATTCTCCTGCACGGCGGTGTAGTTTCTCCTGCACGGCGGTGTAGTTTCTCCTGCACGGCGGTGTAGTTTCTCCTGAGTTTCTTCTTTTTCATAATAGCCTACTTTACTGCACCTACTTGCCTTCAGCTCCTCTAAGATAACCATGGCCCCGTGTCAATTCCCGGCTAAGTTGACTCAGTTGACTGGGGCGTTATACAGAGCTGAAGGGGAGCCTGGGGAAATCAAGTAGGAGGTCTACGCCTCTCCTCAGACCTATTAGTCAACTAATTACACACACAGAGATTACCTCTGACCGCTCCCTCCATAGGAGTTCTTAACACCAGTTAAACTAGTAGGACACACCTGTGGCTGTTCAACTATTGTGTAGAGAGTCAGAGAGTTGTTCAGTAGGTGAACATGGTCAGAGAGGAGAGTTGTTCAGTAGGTGAACATGGTCAGAGAGGAGAGTTGTTCAGTAGGTGAACATGGTCAGAGAGGAGAGTTGTTCAGTAGGTGAACACGGTCAGAGAGGAGAGTTGTTCAGTAGGTGAACATGGTCAGAGAGGAGAGTTGTTCAGCAGGTGAACATGGTCAGAGGAGAGTTGTTCAGTAAGTGAACATGGTCAGAGAGGAGAGTTGTTCAGCAGGTGAACATGGTCAGAGAGGAGAGTTGTTCAGTAGGTGAACATGGTCAGAGAGGAGAGTTGTTCAGTAGGTGAACATGGTCAGAGAGGAGAGTTGTTCAGTAGGTGAACACGGTCAGAGAGGAGAGTTGTTCAGTAGGTGAACACGGTCACAGAGGAGAGTTGTTCAGTAGGTGAACATGGTCAGAGAGGAGAGTTGTTCAGTAGGTGAACATGGTCAGAGAGGAGAGTTGTTCAGCAGGTGAACATGGTCAGAGAGGAGAGTTGTTCAGTAGGTGAACATGGTCAGAGAGGAGAGTTGTTCAGTAGGTGAACATGGTCAGAGGAGAGTTGTTCAGTAGGTGAACATGGTCAGAGAGGAGAGTTGTTCAGTAGGTGAACATGGTCAGAGAGGAGAGTTGTTCAGTAGGTGAACATGGTCAGAGAGGAGACTTGTTCAGTAGGTGAACATGGTCAGAGAGGAGAGTTGTTCAGTAGGTGAACATGGTCAGAGAGGAGAGTTGTTCAGTAGGTGAACACGGTCACAGAGGAGAGTTGTTCAGTAGGTGAACATGGTCAGAGAGGAGAGTTGTTCAGTAAGTGAACATGGTCAGAGAGGAGAGTTGTTCAGTAGGTGAACATGGTCAGAGAGGAGAGTTGTTCAGTAGGTGAACATGGTCAGAGAGGAGAGTTGTTCAGTAGGTGAACATGGTCAGAGAGGAGAGTTGTTCAGTAGGTGAACATGGTCAGAGAGGAGAGTTGATCAGTAGGTGAACATGGTCAGAGAGGAGAGTTGTTCAGTAGGTGAACATGGTCAGAGAGGAGAGTTGTTCAGTAGGTGAACATGGTCAGAGGAGAGTTGTTCAGTAGGTGAACATGGTCAGAGAGGAGAGTTGTTCAGTAGGTGAACAATACACACACATCTCTGACACAACACACACCTCTCACACAACACATACCTCACAGTACAAAAACTACACACACCTCTCACACACAATTCCCCCTTTGTGTGTGAAGTTTCTAGTTTCCACTTTGTTAAGTGCTGTTGGCCCTCAGCTGGATTCCTAAACTTGTTAGACAATTACAGACGTAACCCTCATGCCAGACAACTCACCTCCCTCAACTCTCCACTGCATTTGTTTTAAGCTCAATAAAATGCTCTCAGAAGTGACAGAAAAGTTAGTCCATTTAAGACAATTGCCCGTCTTCACGTTCCCGTCTTCACGTTCCCTTCTTCACGTTCCCAGTCTTCGCGTTCCCGTCTTCACGTTCCCAGTCTACACGTTCCCGTCTTCACGTTCCCAGTCTTCCCGTTCCCAGTCTTCACGTTCCCAGTCTTCACGTTCCCAGTCTTCACGTTCCCGTCTTCACGTTCCCAGTCTTCACGTTCCCAGTCTTCACGTTCCCGTCTTCACGTTCCCAGTCTTCACGTTCCCAGTCTTCACGTTCCCAGTCTTCACGTTCCCAGTCTTCACGTTCCCGTCTTCACATTCCCAGTCTTCACGTTCCCAGTCTTCACGTTCCCGTCTTCACGTTCCCAGTCTTCACGTTCCTGTCTTCACGTTCCCAGTCTTCACGTTCCCGTCTTCACGTTCCCGTCTTCACGTTCCCAGTCTTCACGTTCCCAGTCTTCACGTTCCCAGTCTTCACGTTCCCAGTCTTCACGTTCCCGTCTTCACGTTCCCAGTCTTCACGTTCCCGTCTTCACGTTCCCAGTCTTCACGTTCCCGTCTTCACGTTCCCATCTTCACATTCCCAGTCTTCACATTCCCAGTCTTCCCGTTCCCAGTCTTCACGTTCCCAGTCTTCACGTTCCCAGTCTTCACGTTCCCAGTCTTCACGTTCCCGTCTTCACGTTCCCAGTCTTCACGTTCCCAGTTTTCACGTTCCCAGTCTTCACGTTCCCAGTCTTCACGTTCCCAGTCTTCACGTTCCCAGTCTTCACGTTCCCAGTCTTCACGTTCCCAGTCTTCACGTTCCCGTCTTCACGTTCCCAGTCTTCACGTTCCCAGTCTTCACGTTCCCGTCTTCACATTCCCAGTCTTCACGTTCCCAGTCATTCATTTCTTTTTAATACGTGCTTCTCCAGCTCGGCGGCTCCGGAGACGTGCTTCGACCGGCGACTGTCTGTTATGTAGATCATGTTGCAGGCAGCATAGAGGACAAAACACACACATTTACAACTGCTAATATCAACGACAAATACAAATCATGACAAAAACAAAGTGATTAACCAGTCATAACTAGCCAATGGCAATGCGGATTACACAGTCTAGTCATGGTGCAAAGAATGAATGTAATTAATTGATTTTATAGAATGTTATCGATGGACACAGCTTTGTAGAACCAAAACAGCTTACACAGTCTACCTCGTCTCAACGAACTCCAGAACGAATCGCCCGGGGGGGGGGGGGGGGGGCTGCAGTTCGCAAATGTATATGAACTTATCTCCCTTAAAGCAGGCAAGTCGTTCACAGTCTAGTCCGCGACTACACCTCATTTCAAAGGGAGCGAGAAGTAATCTTATGTGTACGTCTACCAATCACAAATGTAGAGTGTTTGAAGCAGACTTTTTTGTAAGTCTGTCACAGGTGACAGCTCCTATAACCCCATATGGTGAACGAGAGGCTTGTAGAATCATGAGTCTTTTGAGGTTTTGACTTCATCGTTCTCCGGTAGGGAGTCCTGCACTCTCTGGGCATTACTGAAATCAAACGAAGTCAGGCGAAAGATTCCTTCATTTGACTGAACAATTTGAAAAGAGCCGAGTTGAAATTTCCATCACTACTCACCTGACACCCACACAGTGTAGGCTAGAGGTCAAAGGTCAGAGGTTCTGTCTGTTTATCGATCAGAACAGAGATGGCTGCCATAACACCCTAACCCCATCAGACATGGTAACCTACTGACCCTTACTTCCTGCCTGGTCAGCCAGACTAAAGCCCCTCTGGGCCAGAGACCTGGTAGCCCTGTAGTCTGTGTCCCAAATGACAGCCTATTGCATGGTCCAGTCCTCCAGTATCCCCAACAGTGTTTCCCTTCTCCAGTCCTCCAGTACCCCCAACAGTGTTTACCTCCTCCAGTATCCCCAACAGTGTTTCCCTCCTCCAGTATCCCCAACAGTGTTTCCCTCCTCCAGTCCTCCAGTACCCCCAACAGTGTTTCCCTTCTCCAGTACCCCCAACAGTGTTTCCCTTCTCCAGTCCTCCAGTACCCCCAACAGTGTTTCCCTCCTCCAGTCCTCCAGTATCCCCAATAGTGTTTCCCTCCTCCAGTATCCCCAACAGTGTTTCCCTCCTCCAGTCCTCCAGTATCCCCAACAGTGTTTCCCTTCTCCAGTACCCCCAACAGTGTTTCCCTCCTCCAGTCCTCCAGTACCCCCAATAGTGTTTCCCTCCTCCAGTATCCCCAACAGTGTTTCCCTCCTCCAGTCCTCCAGTATCCCCAATAGTGTTTCCCTCCTCCAGTACCCCCAACAGTGTTTCCCTCCTCCAGTCCTCCAGTACCCCCAACAGTGTTTCCCTTCTCCAGTATCCCCAACAGTGTTTCCCTCCTCCAGTCCTCCAGTACCCCCAACAGTGTTTCCCTTCTCCAGTCCTCCAGTACCCCCAACAGTGTTTACCTCCTCCAGTCCTCCAGTACCCCCAACAGTGTTTACCTCCTCCAGTACCCCCAACAGTGTTTCCCTCCTCCAGTCCTCCAGTACCCCCAACAGTGTTTCCCTTCTCCAGTACCCCCAACAGTGTTTCCCTTCTCCAGTCCTCCAGTACCCCCAACAGTGTTTACCTCCTCCAGTACCCCAAACTGTGTTTCCCTCCTCCAGTACCCCCAACAGTGTTTCCCTTCTCCAGTCCTCCAGTACCCCCAACAGTGTTTCCCTCCTCCAGTCCTCCAGTACCCCCAACAGTGTTTCCCTTCTCCAGTCCTCCAGTACCCCCAACAGTGTTTACCTCCCCCAGTCCCCCCAGCAGTGTTTCCCTTCTCCAGTCCTCCAGTACCCCCAACAGTGTTTCCCAACTCCAGTCCTCCAGTACCCCCAATAGTGTTTACCTCCTCCAGTACCCCCAGCAGTGTTTCCCTTCTCCAGTCCTCCAGTACCCCCAGCAGTGTTTCCCTTCTCCAGTCCTCCAGTACCCCCAACAGTGTTTACCTCCTCCAGTACCCCCAACAGTGTTTCCCAACTCCAGTCCTCCAGTACCCCCAATAGTGTTTACCTCCTCCAGTACCCCCAACAGTGTTTCCCTCCTCCAGTACCCCCAACAGTGTTTCCCAACTCCAGTCCTCCAGTACCCCCAACAGTGTTTCCCAACTCCAGTCCTCCAGTACCCCCAATAGTGTTTCCATTCTCCAGTACCCCCAATAGTGTTTCCCTCCTCCAGTCCCCCCAGCAGTGTTTCCCTTCTCCAGTCCTCCAGTACCCCCAACAGTGTTTACCTCCTCCAGTACCCCCAACTGTGTTTCCCTCCTCCAGTACCCCCAACTGTGTTTCCCTCCTCCAGTACCCCCAACTGTGTTTCCCTCCTCCAGTCCTCCAGTACCCCAACTGTGTTTCCCTCCTCCAGTCCTCCAGTACCCCCAACAGTGTTTCCCAACTCCAGTCCTCCAGTATCCCCAACTGTGTTTCCCTCCTCCAGTACCCCCAACTGTGTTTCCCTCCTCCAGTCCTCCAGTACCCCCAACTGTGTTTACCTCCTCCAGTACCCCCAACAGTGTTTCCCTCCTCCAGTCCTCCAGTACCCCCAACAGTGTTTACCTCCTCCAGTACCCCCAACTGTGTTTCCCTCCTCCAGTCCTCCAGTACCCCCAACTGTGTTTACCTCCTCCAGTACCCCCAACTGTGTTTCCCTCCTCCAGTCCTCCAGTACCCCCAACAGTGTTTCCCAACTCCAGTCCTCCAGTACCCCCAACTGTGTTTCCCTCCTCCAGTATCCCCAACTGTGTTTCCCGACTCCAGTATCCCCAACTGTGTTTCCCGACTCCAGTCCTCCAGTACCCCCAACTGTGTTTCCCTCCTCCAGTCCTCCAGTATCCCCAATAGTGGTTCCCTCCTCCAGTATCCCCAACTGTGTTTCCCTCCTCCAGTCCTCCAGTACCCCCAACTGTGTTTCCCTCCTCCAGTATCCCCAACTGTGTTTCCCTCCTCCAGTCCTCCAGTATCCCCAACTGTGTTTCCCGACTCCAGTCCTCCAGTACCCCCAACTGTGTTTCCCGACTCCAGTCCTCCAGTATCCCCAATAGTGGTTCCCTCCTCCAGTACCCCCAACTGTGTTTCCCTCCTCCAGTCCTCCAGTACCCCCAACTGTGTTTCCCTCCTCCAGTCCTCCAGTACCCCCAACTGTGTTTCCCTCCTCCAGTATCCCCAACTGTGTTTCCTTCCTCCAGTATCCCCAACTGTGTTTCCCGACTCCAGTCCTCCAGTACCCCCAACAGTGTTTCCCTCCTCCAGTCCTCCAGTACCCCCAACAGTGTTTCCCTCCTCCAGTCCTCCAGTACCCCCAACTGTGTTTCCCTCCTCCAGTCCTCCAGTATCCCCAATAGTGGTTCCCAACTCCAGTACCCCCAACTGTGTTTCCCTCCTCCAGTACCCCCAACTGTGTTTCCCTCCTCCAGTATCCCCAACTGTGTTTCCCTCCTCCAGTCCTCCAGTACCCCCAACTGTGTTTCCCTCCTCCAGTCCTCCAGTACCCCCAACTGTGGTTCCCTCCTCCAGTATCCCCAACTGTGTTTCCCTCCTCCAGTCCTCCAGTATCCCCAACTGTGTTTCCCGACTCCAGTCCTCCAGTACCCCCAACTGTGTTTCCCTCCTCCAGTCCTCCAGTATCCCCAATAGTGGTTCCCTCCTCCAGTACCCCCAACTGTGTTTCCCTCCTCCAGTCCTCCAGTACCCCCAACAGTGTTTCCCTCCTCCAGTCCTCCAGTACCCCCAACTGTGTTTCCCTCCTCCAGTATCCCCAACTGTGTTTCCTTCCTCCAGTCCTCCAGTACCCCCAACTGTGTTTCCCTCCTCCAGTCCTCCAGTACCCCCAACTGTGTTTCCCTCCTCCAGTATCCCCAACTGTGTTTCCCTCCTCCAGTCCTCCAGTACCCCCAACTGTGTTTCCCGACTCCAGTCCTCCAGTACCCCCAACTGTGTTTCCCTCCTCCAGTCCTCCAGTACCCCCAACTGTGTTTCCCTCCTCCAGTATCCCCAATTGTGTTTCCCTCCTCCAGTACCCCCAACTGTGTTTCCCTCCTCCAGTATCCCCAACTGTGTTTCCCTCCTCCAGTCCTCCAGTACCCCCAACTGTGTTTCCCTCCTCCAGTACCCCCAACAGTGGTTCCCTTCTCCAGTACCCCCAACTGTGGTTCCCTCCTCCAGTCCTCCAGTACCCCCAACTGTGTTTCCCTCCTCCAGTACCCCCAACTGTGTTTCCCGACTCCAGTACCCCCAACTGTGGTTCCCAACTCCAGGTTAACTCCTAGTGGGAGTGGTTAACTCATGGTGGGAGTGGTTAACTCCTGGTGGGAGTGGTTAACTCATGGTGGGAGTGGTTAACTCCTAGTGGGAGTGGTTTCTGTGTAGGTGACAGTACAGGGTCACAACAGGCTAAGTACACTGTGACTGTGAAAGCATGTGTGTGGGTGTTTGAGTGTGTCATCGTAGGGTGTGTGTGTGTGTGTGTGTGTGTGTGTGTGTGTGTGTGTGTGTGTGTGTGTGTGTGTGTGTGTGTGTGTGTGTGTGTGTGTGTGTGTGTGTGTGTGTGTGTGTGTTCCTGACTGCGTGGGTGAGTGAAAGCAATTAGTGCATGTGAGTGTTTGTGTGTGTGTGTGTGTGTGCCTGCCTGCCTTTGTGCATGCCATGGATGAGTGGGTACATGATTATGCACTTTGTCTGTGTGTGTGCTCAGTGTGTGTACCTGGTTGTGTGTGTGTTCAGGTTATGAGTGTGTGTACCTGATGTGTGTGTGTTCAGGTTATGAGTGTGTGTACCTGGTTGTGTGTGTGCTCAGGTTATGAGTGTGTGTGTACCTGGTTGTGTGTGTGCTCAGGTTATGAGTGTGTGTGTACCTGGTTGTGTGTGTGCTCAGGTTATGAGTGTGTGTGTACCTGGTTGTGTGTGTGCTCGGGTTATGAGTGTGTGTGTGTACCTGGTTGTGTGTGTGTGTGTGTGTGTACCTGGTTATGTGTGTGTGTACCTGGTTGTGTGTGTGTGTGTACCTGGTTGTGTGTGTGTGTGTGTGTGTGTACCTGGTTGTGTGTGTGTGTGTGTGTGTGTGTACCTGGTTGTGTGTGTGTGTGTACCTGGTTGTGTGTGTGTACCTGGTTGTGTGTGTGTGTGTGTGTGTGTACCTGGTTGTGTGTGTGTGTGTGTGTACCTGGTTGTGTGTGTGTGTGTACCTGGTTGTGTGTGTGTGTGTGTGTACCTGGTTGTGTGTGATCAGTGTGGTGGCTCTCCTCTCCTCCAGGCTGTGGTTATCAGCTCATCTTGATGATGGAATCTGGTCGTCTGGAAGGCAGACAGAGTAGAGCAGTACAGGGCCCAGTACACACGTACACACGTACACACACACACGTATACACACGTATACACGTACACACACACGTACACACACACACACACACACACACACACACACACACACACACACACACACACACACACACACACACACACACACACACACACACACACACACACACACACACACACAGAGTTAGCCCAGGGCAGGAGCACAGCACTAGGCAGGGAGAGGGCCTGGGAGTCACCTGACTGGCTGACTGGCTGCTGCAGAGGGCAGACAGACAGGTCATTAACAAATCATTGACAGGCTGCAAGGACTGTGTGACCTACCTACGCTATTTCACCGCTAAGGCTAGCCAAATCAAATCCAGCCAGGTCACCCGTGATACAAGTCCGTATTGGACGTACATCCATGTCTGAGGACGTCGGGAGATGACGTGGAGACCGGTTACTAGGGGTAACGGTGAGCTCTGGTCCAGTCCAGTAGGTTTCAGTAAGCATCAGTCTCTGGTTCTTAAAGTTGCATGTTCCAATCCAGCGATATAAAGGTTATTTTGATTATTTATTTGTTAATTTAACCTTTTTTTATTTAACTTGTTTCAAGCCGATACCAAACCTTAACCCTAACCATAACCGTTCAGAGTTAATGCCTATCCATAACCATTCAGAGTTAATGTCTAACCATAACCGTTCAGAGTTAATGTCTAACCATAACCGTTCAGAGTTAATGTCTAACCATAACTATTCAGAGTTAATGTCTAACCATAACCATTCAGAGTTAATGTCTAACCATAACCATTCAGAGTTAATGTCTATCCATAACCATTCAGAGTTAATGTCTATCCATAACCGTTCAGAGTTAATGTCTAACCATAACCGTTCAGAGTTAATGTCTATCCATAACCATTCAGAGTTAATGTCTATCCATAACCGTTCAGAGTTAATGTCTAACCATAACCGTTCAGAGTTAATGTCTATCCATAACCGTTCAGAGTTAATGTCTAACCATAACCGTTCAGAGTTAATGTCTATCCATA
>NC_052344.1:25627148-25665967 GCF_016432855.1 Salvelinus namaycush | reverse complement strand
GATATCATACCATTCAGAGTTAATGTCTAACCATAACCATTCAGAGTTAATGTCTATCCATAACCATTCAGAGTTAATGTCTATCCATAACCATTCAGAGTTAATGTCTAACCATAACCATTCAGAGTTAATGTCTATCCATAACCATTCAGAGTTAATGTCTATCCATAACCATTCAGAGTTAATGTCTAACCATAACCATTCAGAGTTAATGTCTATCCATAACCATTCAGAGTTAATGTCTATCCATAACCATTCAGAGTTAATGTCTATCCATAACCATTCAGAGTTAATGTCTAACCATAAACATTCAGAGTTAATGTCTATCCATAACCATTCAGAGTTAATGTCATCCATAAACCATTCAGAGTTAATGTCTAACCATAACCATTCAGAGTTAATGTCTATCCATAAACATTCAGAGTTAATGCCTATCCATAACCATTCAGAGTTAATGTCTATCCATAACCATTCAGAGTTAATGTCTATCCATAACCATTCAGAGTTAATGTCTAACCATAACCATTCAGAGTTAATGTCTAACCATAACCATTCAGAGTTAATGCCTATCCATAACCATTCAGAGGTAATGTCTAACCATAACCGTTCAGAGTTAATGTCTAACCATAACCATTCAGAGTTAATGTCTAACCATAACCATTCAGAGTTAATGTCTAACCATAACCATTCAGAGTTAATGCCTATCCATAACCATTCAGAGGTAATGTCTAACCATAACCATTCAGAGTTAATGCCTACATTTAACCTTAAACTTGGTAATTTGACGTTTTGATAAACGTGGATGAACGTCTCATTCTGAGAGCTAAATCACCGCAACAAGGAAGTTGGTTCAGCGGTTCACACCGCGTTTCTCTAGATCTTTAGGCCCGAAGTGTAAACCAGAGTGATGCTCTGTTTCCCTGTGTTGTGTACTCCTCTGCTTGGTACACTGCTTCCTGACTGCAATGTGACAACAAGGACTGTACATAACAACCACCAGCTGGGGACCCTTTTAATTCAAACCCATCCATCCAAGATGCATGTTTTATGTTTGCAATGTAGGGTAATGTCTCCTTGGCCTCTGCAGTAATAATGAACTGAACATGTTTTATCAGAGGTTAGTTAAACCTCCTTTTAACCTTCTTAATGGATCAACGTGTCTGTTTTGTTCTAGATGTTGTTCCGTCATTGTAATGTCAGGACCTCCCACTGTTCTGAAGGGACATTTTAAACATCACTGTAATGTCAGGACCTCCCACTGTTCTGATGGGACATTTTAAACATCACTGTAATGTCAGGACCTCCCACTGTTCTGATGGGACATTTTAAACATCACTGTAATGTCAGGACCTCCCACTGTTCTGATGGGACATTTTAAACATCACTGTAATGTCAGGACCTCCCACTGTTCTGATGGGACATTTTAAACATCACTGTAATGTCAAGTCAGGACCTCCCACTGTTCTGATGGGACATTTTAAACATCACTGTAATGTCAGGACCTCCCACTGTTCTGATGGGACATTTTAAACATCACTGTAATGTCAAGTCAGGACCTCCCACTGTTCTGATGGGACATTTTAAACATCACTGTAATGTCAGGACCTCCCACTGTTCTGGTGGGACATTTTAAACATCACTGTAATGTCAGGACCTCCCACTGTTCTGGTGGGACATTTTAAACATCACTGTAATGTCAAGTCAGGACCTCCCACTGTTCTGATGGGACATTTAAACATCACTGTAATGTCAGACCACTGTTCTGGGGGACATTTTAAACATCACTGTAATGTCAGGACCTCCCACTGTTCTGATGGGACATTTTAAACATCACTGTAATGTCAAGTCAGGACCTCCCACTGTTCTGATGGGACATTTTAAACATCACTGTAATGTCAAGTCAGGACCTCCCACTGTTCTGATGGGACATTTTAAACATCACTGTAATGTCAAGTCAGGACCTCCCACTGTTCTGATGGGACATTTTAAACATCACTGTAATGTCAGTCAGGACCTCCCACTGTTCTGATGGGACATTTTAAACATCACTGTAATGTCGGACCTCCCACTGTTCTGATGGGACTTTTAAAATCACTGTAATGTCAGGACCTCCACTGTTTGATGGGACATTTTAAACATCACTGTAATGTCAGGACCTCCCACTGTTCTGATGGGACATTTTAACAATCACTGTAATGTCAGGACCTCCCACTGTTCTGATGGGACATTATAAACATCACTGTAATGTCAGGACCTCCCACTGTTCTGATGGGACATTTTAAACATCACTGTAATGTCAGGACCTCCCACTGTTCTGATGGGACATTTTAAACATCACTGTAATGTCAGGACCTCCCACTGTTCTGATGGGACATATAAACATCACTGTAATGTCAGGACCTCCCACTGTTCTGATGGGACATTATAATATCACTGTAATGTCAGGACCTCCCACTGTTCTGATGGGACATTATAAATATCACTGTAATGTCAGGACCTCCCACTGTTCTGATGGGACATTATAAACATCACTGTAATGTCAGGACCTCCCACTGTTCTGATGGGACATTATAAACATCACTGTAATGTCAGGACCTCCCACTGTTCTGATGGGACATTATAAACATCACTGTAATGTCAGGACCTCCCACTGTTCTGATGGGACATTATAAACATCACTGTAATGTCAGGACCTCCCACTGTTCTGATGGGACATTATAAACATCACTGTAATGTCAGGACCTCCCACTGTTCTGATGGGACATTATAAACATCACTGTAATGTCAGGACCTCCCACTGTTCTGATGGGACATTATAAACATCACTGTAATGTCAGGACCTCCACTGTTCGAGGGACATTATAAACATCACTGTAATGTCAGGACCTCCCACTGTTCTGATGGGACATTATAAACATCACTGTAATGTCAGGACCTCCCACTGTTCTGATGGGACATTTTAAACATCACTGTAATGTCAGGACCTCCCACTGTTCTGATGGGACATTATAAACATCACTGTAATGTCAAGTCAGGACCTCCCACTGTTCTGATGGGACATTATAAACATCACTGTAATGTCAAGTCAGGACCTCCCACTGTTCTGATGGGACATTATAAACATCACTGTAATGTCAGGACCTCCCACTGTTCTGATGGGACATTTTAAACATCACTGTAATGTCAGGACCTCCCACTGTTCTGATGGGACATTATAAACATCACTGTAATGTCAGGACCTCCCACTGTTCTGATGGGACATTATAAACATCACTGTAATGTCAGGACCTCCCACTGTTCTGATGGGACATTATAAGATCACCTTCTGTTTTAAAGGGTCAATCTGGGGTTGGTACGTCCATTTAAATTAATTATATATTGGGTGCCGTTGATTCTTGTAGAATGTAACTTATAAATGCCCGATCACTCAGCTGTTTGCAAGTGGTGGGGATGACCGGTTGTTATTTTTCAAATCCTAGATTGTCCCTTTTTAAAGGATCAAATGTTTATTTTTAGTCTTGGAGTGCAGACGTGAATCCCCAATGCCCTTTAAATGAGTTGTAACTTGTTCTGTCTCTCCCAGCAGAACACATCTATTAGAGTCGGGCCAGTCAGGATCAGAGCAGAACACATCTTTTAGAGTCGGGCTAGTCAGGATCAGAGCAGAACACATCTATTAGAGTCGGGCCGGTCAGGATCAGAGCAGAACACATCTATTAGAGTCGGGCCGGTCAGGATCAGAGCAGAACACATCTATTAGAGTCGGCCAGTCAGGATCAGAGCAGAACACATCTATTAGAGTGGGCCAGTCAGGATCAGAGAGAACACATCTATTAGAGTCGGGCCAGTCAGGATCAGAGCAGAACACATCTATTAGAGTCGGGCCAGTCAGGATCAGAGCAGAACACATCTTTTAGAGTCGGGCCAGTCAGGATCAGAGCAGAACACATCTTTTAGAGTCGGGCCAATCAGGATCAGAGCAGAACACATCTTTTAGAGTCGGGCCAGTCAGGATCAGAGCAGAACACATCTATTAGAGTCGGGCCGGTCAGGATCAGAGCAGAACACATCTATTAGAGTCGGGCCAGTCAGGATCAGAGCAGAGAACACATCTATTAGAGTCGGGCCAGTCAGGTCAGAGAGAGAACACATCTATTAGAGTCGGGCCAGTCAGGATCAGAGCAGAACACATCTATTAGAGTCGGGCCAGTCAGGATCAGAGCAGAGAACATCTATTAGAGTCGGGCCGGTCAGGATCAGAGCAGAACACATCTATTAGAGTCGGGCCAGTCAGGATCAGAGCAGAACACATCTATTAGAGTCGGGCCAATCAGGATCAGAGCAGAACACATCTTTTAGAGTCGGGCTAGTCAGGATCAGAGCAGAACACATCTATTAGAGTCGGGCCGGTCAGGATCAGAGCAGAACACATCTATTAGAGTCGGGCCAGTCAGGATCAGAGCAGAGAACACATCTATTAGAGTCGGGCCAGTCAGGATCAGAGCAGAGAACACATCTATTAGAGTCGGGCCAGTCAGGATCAGAGCAGAACACATCTATTAGAGTCGGGCCAGTCAGGATCAGAGCAGAGAACATCTATTAGAGTCGGGCCGGTCAGGATCAGAGCAGAACACATCTATTAGAGTCGGGCCAGTCAGGATCAGAGCAGAACACATCTATTAGAGTCGGGCCAGTCAGGATCAGAGCAGAACACATCTTTTAGAGTCGGGCTAGTCAGGATCAGAGCAGAGAACATCTATTAGAGTCGGGCCAGTCAGGATCAGAGCAGAACACATCTATTAGAGTCGGGCCAGTCAGGATCAGAGCAGAACACATCTATTAGAGTCGGGCCAATCAGGATCAGAGCAGAACACATCTATTAGAGTCGGGCCAGTCAGAATCAGAGCAGAGAACACATCTATTAGAGTCGGGCCAGTCAGGATCAGAGCAGAACACATCTATTAGAGTCGGGCCAGTCAGGATCAGAGCAGAACACATCTATTAGAGTCGGGCCAGTCAGGATCAGAGCAGAACACATCTTTTAGAGTCGGGCCAGTCAGGATCAGAGCAGAACACATCTATTAGAGTCGGGCCAGTCAGGATCAGAGCAGAACACATCTATTAGAGTCGGGCCAGT
Source organism: Salvelinus namaycush (assembly GCF_016432855.1). Taxonomy (NCBI): domain Eukaryota; kingdom Metazoa; phylum Chordata; class Actinopteri; order Salmoniformes; family Salmonidae; genus Salvelinus; species Salvelinus namaycush. The sequence continues at coordinate 25,660,830 of NC_052344.1, read as the reverse complement.
CAGGATCAGAGCAGAGAACATCTATTAGAGAAGGGGCATGCAGTATGGATGAGCAGAGAAGACATTTATTAGAGTCGGGCCGGTCAGGATCAGAGCAGAGAACATCTATTAGAGTCGGGCCAGTCAGGATCAGAGCAGAACACATCTATTAGAGTCGGGCCAGTCAGGATCAGAGCAGAGAACATCTATTAGAGTCGGGCCGGTCAGGATCAGAGCAGAGAACATCTATTAGAGTCGGGCCAGTCAGGATCAGAGCAGAGAACATCTATTAGAGTCGGGCCTGTCAGGATCAGAGCAGAACACATCTATTAGAGTCGGGCCAGTCAGGATCAGAGCAGAACACATCTATTAGAGTCGGGCCAGTCAGGATCAGAGCAGAACACATCTATTAGAGTCGGGCCAATCAGGATCAGAGCAGAACACATCTATTAGAGTCGGGCCAATCAGGATCAGAGCAGAACACATCTATTAGAGTCGGGCCAGTCAGGATCAGAGCAGAACACATCTATTAGAGTTGGGCCAATCAGGATCAGAGCAGAACACATCTATTAGAGTTGGGCCAATCAGGATCAGAGCAGAACACATCTATTAGAGTCGGGCCAGTCAGGATCAGAGCAGAACACATCTATTAGAGTCGGGCCAGTCAGGATCAGAGCAGAACACATCTATTAGAGTCGGGCCAATCAGGATCAGAGCAGAACACATCTATTAGAGTCGGGCCAGTCGGATCAGAGCAGAGAACACACTATAGAGTCGGGCCAGTCAGGATCAGAGCAGAACACATCTATTAGAGTCGGGCCAGTCAGGATCAGAGCAGAACACATCTTTTAGAGTCGGGCCAGTCAGGATCAGAGCAGAACACATCTATTAGAGTCGGGCCAGTCAGGATCAGAGCAGAACACATCTATTAGAGTCGGGCCAGTCAGGATCAGAGCAGAGAACATCTATTAGAGTCGGGCCAGTCAGGATCAGAGCAGAGAACACATCTATTAGAGTCGGGCCGGTCAGGATCAGAGCAGAGAACATCTATTAGAGTCGGGCCAGTCAGGATCAGAGCAGAGAACATCTATTAGAGTCGGGCCAGTCAGGATCAGAGCAGAACACATCTATTAGAGTCGGGCCAGTCAGGATCAGAGCAGAGAACATCTATTAGAGTCGGGCCAGTCAGGATCAGAGCAGAGAACATCTATTAGAGTCGGGCCAGTCAGGATCAGAGCAGAGAACATCTATTAGAGTCGGGCCAGTCAGGATCAGAGCAGAGAACACATCTATTAGAGTCGGGCCAGTCAGGATCAGAGCAGAACACATCTATTAGAGTCGGGCCAGTCAGGATCAGAGCAGAGAACATCTATTAGAGTCGGGCCGGTCAGGATCAGAGCAGAGAACATCTATTAGAGTCGGGCCGGTCAGGATCAGAGCAGAGAACATCTATTAGAGTCGGGCCAGTCAGGATCAGAGCAGAACACATCTATTAGAGTCGGGCCAGTCAGGATCAGAGCAGAAAACATCTATTAGAGTCGGGCCAGTCAGGATCAGAGCAGAACACATCTATTAGAGTCGGGCCAATCAGGATCAGAGCAGAACACATCTATTAGAGTCGGGCCAATCAGGATCAGAGCAGAACACATCTATTAGAGTCGGGCCAGTCAGGATCAGAGCAGAACACATCTATTAGAGTTGGGCCAATCAGGATCAGAGCAGAACACATCTATTAGAGTTGGGCCAATCAGGATCAGAGCAGAACACATCTATTAGAGTCGGGCCAGTCAGGATCAGAGCAGAACACATCTATTAGAGTCGGGCCAGTCAGGATCAGAGCAGAACACATCTATAGAGTGGGCAATAGGATCAGAGCAGAACACATCTATTAGAGTCGGGCCAGTCAGGATCAGAACAGAGAACACATCTATTAGAGTCGGCCAGTCAGGATCAGAGAGAAACACATCTATTAGAGTCGGGCCAATCAGGATCAGAGCAGAACACATCTATTAGAGTCGGGCCAATCAGGATCAGAGCAGAGCACATCTATTAGAGTCGGGCCAATCAGGATCAGAGCAGAGAACATCTATTAGAGTCGGGCCAGTCAGGATCAGAGCAGAACACATCTATTAGAGTCGGGCCAGTCAGGATCAGAGCAGAGAACATCTATTAGAGTCGGGCCAGTCAGGATCAGAGCAGAGAACATCTATTAGAGTCGGGCCATCAGGATCAGAGCAGAGAACACATTATTAAGTCGGGCCAGTCAGGATCAGAGCAGGAACACATCTATTAGAGTCGGGCCAGTCAGGATCAGAGCAGAGAACATCTATTAGAGTCGGGCCGGTCAGGATCAGAGCAGAGAACATCTATTAGAGTCGGGCCAGTCAGGATCAGAGCAGAGAACATCTATTAGAGTCGGGCCAGTCAGGATCAGAGCAGAACACATCTATTAGAGTCGGGCCAGTCAGGATCAGAGCAGAACACATCTATTAGAGTCGGGCCCAGTCAGGATCAGAGCAAACACATCTATTAGAGTCGGGCAATCAGGATCAGAGCAGAACACATCTATTAGATCGGGGCCAATCAGGATCAGAGCAGAACACATCTATTAGAGTCGGGCCAGTCAGGATCAGAGCAGAACACATCTATTAGAGCTGGGCCAATCAGGATCAGAGCAGAAACATCTATTAGAGTGGGCAATCAGGATCAGAGCAGAACACATCTATTAGAGTCGGGCCAGTCAGGATCAGAGCAGAACACATCTATTAGAGTCGGGCCAGTCAGGATCAGAGCAGAACACATCTATTAGAGTCGGGCCAATCAGGATCAGAGCAGAACACATCTATTAGAGTCGGGCCAGTCAGGATCAGAACAGAGAACACATCTATTAGAGTCGGGCCAGTCAGGATCAGAGCAGAAACACATCTATTAGAGTCGGGCCAATCGGATAGAGCGAGAACACATCTATTAGAGTCGGGCCAATCAGGATCAGAGCAGAACACATCTATTAGAGTCGGGCCAATCAGGATCAGAGCAGAGAACATCTATTAGAGTCGGGCCAGTCAGGATCAGAGCATAACACATCTATTAGAGTCGGGCCAGTCAGGATCAGAGCAGAGAACTAACTAGTCCTGATGTTGATTGAAACTTTCCATTTGTTTTCACTGTGTACCTCCCTGATGTGGCGGCTGAACTCAGAGAGGTTTAGATTGTGTGTGAGTGTATAATCTGCACGTGTGTGTGTGACAGGAAGCCTGCTCCTGTGTGTGTGTGTGTGTGTGTGTGTGTGTGTGTGTGTGTGTGTGTGTGTTGTGTGTGTGTGTGTGTGGTGTGTGGGTGTGGTGTGGTGTGTGTGTGTGTGTGTGTGTGTGTGTGTGTGTGAAGTTGTGCCAAGGGAGGGCAGGGGCCCCAGTAAGGGCAGGAATAATATTCATAAGCAGTCACTACACACACACACACACACACACACACACACACACACACACACACACACACACACACACACACACACACACACACACACACACACACACACACACACACACACACACTCTCTTCTCTGCCCTCGGGATAATCTACCCCCTCTGTTTGTTTTTCCAAAAATGTTTTACTCAGACAAAATCTATCTGCTACATCTCTCAGTCTCTGCTACATCTCCCTCTCCCTTTCTCTCTCTCATTCTCTCTCTCTCTCTCCCTTTCTCTTTCTCTCAGCCAGCACTCTTCTCTGCTTTATCACAAGGTCAGTGGAGTGGGTGAAAAGTTTTTTTAGTTTTGTTTAGTTTTTTTAAACCACTCATTTTCCCTCCAGTGAGTCAACGGCAGGCTGGCGTAGCGTAGGCCTAGTTCACGTTCTAATGCTCCGTGTGTTTGACGGGGTTGGAATGAGGGGGATTGTGTTCATAACGGTACAGAACGTTACCGGTAGACTAACAGCTACAGCTCTCTCTAGCTCCTCCTCCTACCCGTCACCTCTCTCCGTTGGTACTCTCATACTTTCTCCCACATTCTCTTGGCCGTTATCCACAGAAATGGAGCTGGTAGTAGATGGTATTCAGAAGTTGTGTTACTTGCTAACATTCTTCAACGGTAGCCTATATATTGGTATTAGTACTAACTCCCCCACTATCCTTCAGTTGTCTTTTGGTTTGGCCATGCTACCTGGCTGTGTGCCATCCCGGCCCGCCTGGTGCTGATGACGCGTAGGTGTGCTGGGCAGGGCGACTCGTTCCAGGGGCCCGGCTAAGAATAGGCCAGGAAGGAATGTGAGAGAGCCATGGAGATCCTTCATCTGAGAGAGACGGCGGGGGGCGGGAGGGAGAGAGGGGGAGAGAGAGAAAGAACGGTCAGATAAGGTAGGGGTCTATCTGAGGGTAAACAGCCTCCAGGGAACTTCAGACACACACAGCAAGCTGAACTGACCGTCCACACTCTGTCTCTCTCTGTGTGTGGTTCTCTGTCTGTCTCTCAGTCTCTCTCTCTGTGTGTGGTTCTCTCTGTCTCAGTCTCTCTGTCTCTGTGTGTGGTTCTCTCTCTCTGTCTCTGTGTGTGGTTCTCTCTCTGTCTCAGTCTCTCTGTCTGTGTGTGGTTCTCTGTCTGTGTGTGGTTCTCTCTCTCTGTCTCTGTGTGTGGTTCTGTCTGTCTCTGTGTGGTTCTCTCTCCTCCATCCATCCCCTCTGCCCATGGAGAGTAGAACTCAGAACAAAGCACCGCCCGTCAGGCCCTTTGCCTTGCTGGGTAAAAAGCAGAGGCCAGAGATGGTTCACATGTGTCAGACAGAGAGACTAACCATTGTGTTTATGTTTGATCTCTTTCTAGAGAAAGAGAGGAAGGGAGGGGGGGGGGGGGGTGGTAGAGAGAGAAAGAAGTAGAGAGGGAAATGGAAAGAGAAGGAGAGAGGACTAAGGAGGGACAGAGAGAGGAGGAGAGAGGACTAAGGAGGGACAGAGAGAGGAGAGAGAACTAAGGAGGGACAGAGAGAGGAGAGAGGACTAAGGAGGGACAGAGAGAGGAGGACTGAGGGACAGAGAGAGAAGGAGAGAGGACTAAGGAGGGACAGAGAGAGGACTAAGGAGGGACAGAGAGAAGGAGAGAGGACTAAGGAGGGACAGAGAGAGGAGAGAGGACTAAGGAGAGACAGAGAGAGGAGGAGAGAGGACTAAGGAGGGACAGAGAGAGGAGGAGAGGACTAAGGAGGGACAGAGAGAGGAGGAGAGAGGACTAAGGAGGGACAGAGAGAGGAGGAGAGAGGACTAAGGAGGGACAGAGAGAGAAGGAGAGAGGACTAAGGAGGGACAGAGAGAGAAGGAGAGAGGACTAAGGAGGGACAGAGAGAGGAGGAGAGAGGACTAAGGAGGGACAGAGAGAGGAGAGAGAACTAAGGAGGGACAGAGAGAGGAGGAGAGAGGACTAAGGAGGGACAGAGAGAGGAGGAGAGAGGACTAAGGAGGGACAGAGAGAGGAGGAGAGAGGACTAAGGAGGGACAGAGAGAGGAGAGAGAACTAAGGAGGGACAGGAGAGAAGAGGAGGAGAGAGGACTAAGGAGGGACAGAGAGAGGAGGAGAGAGGACTAAGGAGGGACAGAGAGAGAAGGAGAGAGGACTAAGGAGGGACAGAGAGAGGAGGAGAGAGGACTAAGGAGGGACAGAGAGAGGAGAGAGAACTAAGGAGGGACAGAGAGAGGAGGAGAGAGGACTAAGGAGGGACAGAGAGAGGATGAGAGAGGACTAAGGAGGGACAGAGAGAGGATAGAGAACTAAGGAGGGACAGAGAGAGGAGGACTGAGGGACAGAGAGAGAAGGAGAGAGGACTAAGGAGGGACAGAGAGAGGAGGACTGAGGGACAGAGAGAGGAGGAGAGAGGACTAAGGAGGAACAGAGAGAGGAGAAAAGACTAAGGAGAGACAGAGAGAGAAGGAGAGAGGACTAAGGAGGGACAGAGAGAGGACTAAGGAGGGACAGAGGGAAGGAGAGAGGACTAAGGAGGGACAGAGAGGGAAGGAGAGAGGACTGAGGAGGGACAGAGAGGGAAGGAGAGAGGACTAAGGAGGGACAGAGAGAGAAGGAGAGAGGACTAAGGAGGGACAGAGAGGGAAGGAGAGAGGACTAAGGAGGGACAGAGGGAAGGAGAGAGGACTAAGGAGGGACAGAGAGAGAAGGAGAGAGGACTGAGGGACGGGGAGATGACTGAAGGACAGAGAGAGGAGGGAGAAAGGGGTAGATGGAGAATGAGAGAGGACAGGGGAGGGAGGACAATAGACAGAGAAGTATAAAGTAGCTCTATGACGTGTGTTTTCTCTTAGCATGGCCAGTGTCTCTACATTCATTATGGAAGTATGTACTGTAGCTAGGAGACTGTGGGCAAGTGTTATTTGTCACATGCTTGCTAAACAACCGGTGTAGACTAACAGTGAAATGCTTCCTGACGGGTCCTTTTCCAACAATGCAGAGTTAAAGATAAAATAGAAATTAAAAAATAGAAATAGTGACACGGGGAATAAATACACAGAAAATAACAAATAACAATAACGAGTAGAAATAACACAGCTATATACAGGAAGTACCAATACTGAGTCAATGCAGGGGTATGAGGTAATAAGATGACTATATACAGGAAGTACCAATACTGAGTCAATGCAGGGGTATGAGGTAATAATATGGCTATATACAGGAAGTACCAGTACTGAGTCAATGTGCATGGGTATGAGGTAATAACATGGCTATATACAGGAAGTACCAGTACTGAGTCAATGTGCTGGGGTATGAGGTAATAATATGGCTATATACAGGAAGTACCAGTACTGAGTCAATGTGCATGGGTATGAGGTAATAACATGGCTATATATAGGAACTACCAGTACTGAGTCAATGTGCTGGGGTATGAGGTAATAACATGACTTAATACAGGAACTACCAGTACTGAGTCAATGTGCTGGGGTATGAGGTAATAATATGGCTATATACAGTGAGTACCAGTACTGAGTCAATGTGCTGGGGTATGAGGTAATAACATGGCTATATACAGTGAGTACCAGTACTGAGTCAATGTGCTGGGGTATGAGGTAATAATATGGCTATATACAGTGAGTACCAGTACTGAGTCAATGCAGGGGTATGAGGTAATAATATGGCTATATACAGGAAGTACCAGTACTGAGTCAATGCAGGGGTATGAGGTAATAATATGGCTATATACAGGAAGTACCAATACTGAGTCAATGCAGGGGTATGAGGTAATAACATGACTGTATACAGGAAGTACCAATACTGAGTCAATGCAGGGGTATGAGGTAATAACATGACTGTATACAGGAAGTACCAGTACTGAGTCAATGCAGGGGTATGAGGTAATAACATGACTGTATACAGGAAGTACCAGTACTGAGTCAATGCAGGGGTATGAGGTAATAACATGACTGTATACAGGAAGTACCAGTACTGAGTTGATGTGCAGGGGTATGAGGTAGTAACATGACTGTATACAGGAAGTACCAGTACTGAGTTGATGTGCAGGGGTATGAGGTAGTAACATGACTGTATACAGGAAGTACCAGTACTGAGTTGATGTGCAGGGGTATGAGGTAGTAACATGACTGTATACAGGAAGTACCAGTACTGAGTTGATGTGCTGGGGTACAAGGTAATTGAGGTTGATATGTACATTTATATGGGAGCAAAGTGACTAGGCAACAGGATAGATAATAGACGGTAGCAGCTGTGTGTGTGTGACGGCAGTGTGCATGTAGGTAGGAGTCCAGTGAGTGGGTAGAGTCCAGTGAGTAGGTAGAGTCCAGTGAGTAGGTAGAGTCCAGTGAGTAGGTAGAGTTCAGTGAGTGTGTTGGGGTGTGAGCATGTGGGTAGAGTCCAGCGTGTGTGGGTAGAGTCCAGCGAGTGTGGGTAGAGTCCAGCGTGTGTGGGTAGAGTCCAGCGAGTGTGGGTAGAGTCCAGCGAGTGTGGGTAGAGTCCAGCGAGTGTGGGTAGAGTCCAGCGTGTGTGGGTAGAGTCCAGCGAGTGTGGGTAGAGTCCAGCGTGTGTGGGTAGAGTCCAGCGTGTGTGGGTAGAGTCCAGCGAGTGTGGGTAGAGTCCAGCGAGTGTGGGTAGAGTCCAGCGGTTGGGTAGGTCCAGCGAGTGTGGGTAGAGTCCAGCGGTGTGGGTAGAGTCCAGCGTGTGTTGTGGGTAGAGTCCAGCGTGTGTGGGTAGAGTCCAGCGTGTGTGGGTAGAGTCCAGCGTGTGTGGGTAGAGTCCAGCGAGTGTGGGTAGAGTCCAGCGAGTGTGGGTAGAGTCCAGCGAGTGTGGGTAGAGTCCAGCGAGTGTGGGTAGAGTCCAGCGAGTGTGGGTAGAGTCCAGCGAGTGTGGGTAGAGTCCAGCGAGTGTGGGTAGAGTCCAGCGTGTGTGGGTAGAGTCCAGCGAGTGTGGGTAGAGTCCAGCGAGTGTGGGTAGAGTCCAGCGCAAGAGAGTTACTGTAAAAAAGGGTCAGTGCAGGAAGTCCAGGTAGCCACTTTATTAGCTATTTAGCAGTCTTGTTTAGGAGTCGAGTTTGTTTAGAATGCCCTACAGTACCCCCTCAAAGGTATAAACACCCTATCTACAGAAGAACACAAGATGAGAAGGTTGGGTTTCAAACCCTTCTGAAGTCAGCTAGAAATAACTGATGATGATGATGATGACCACAGAGAACTTGAAGAAATTCTCAAAAGGACCAAGACATTTCCGATCTGTAGTCTGAGAGGTGCACGTCTGAAAAGTAATATGACACACAATGGGACTAGAGAGCTTAATGGACCAACTGAAAAGAGAAGACACCTTCACTCACACAGACGTTTGGGCTTTCTGTCCCAAAAGGGGTCATTTTGTCATCTCTGTTCCTCTTCATCACAGTGATGATGAGGCTATATCTCTAGAATATACTTGGACAGGTGTAGATCCTCTCACACTTGCTGTAAAGTGACTTTTATGAAAGTTAAACTCATTATTTAAGTCTGTGATTTTTTTGCCATGTCTTTGGAATAGAAAATAGCAAGAATGCTATTTGGTCTTTAGAATACAAAAAGTGTATTTACATTAACATCGTTTAAAAAAAAAACAGGCAGCCATTAACATAATATCCATCTACTTCATGTCAACAAACTGAGATTGGGAACTTTTCCAGCCAGACACTTTGCCTAGCTACTGTAACGATCGTTCACAGCTTTTGCATTCAGTAACTGCGACGCTGTGTCGACTATAAAGTCTAGAGTTTTAGTAATTTACCTTTGGGTTCAGCACCAGTTGCTGCTCATCAAAGTGCAGCAGAGCCACGGAGTTCGACTCGGAATTATTGACGAATATCTGCAGACACGGATACAGCGAGGTCCCCTTGCAGTCCGCCCCGCACGTGAACACGCACTCGAACATCTCCTCCGGTCTGAGCACGGACACCACGGTGCAGTTGGCCGGTTTGCTCTGCATGCTCTGTAGAGTTGGACTGAGCCAGCAGAACCCGAGGATAAAGAGGGACAGGATGCCACAGACGATGAGGAACAGTCCTAGTCGGATACTCTTATCCTCCGCCTCCGAGTACTCGTATGACACCCTCATTTTCGCCATTATGCTTCTCGTCGGTCTGAAAATAGCTCGAAAGTGACGGAGAGGAGAGCTGGAGAGGGGCTTCTCTCTCTCTGCGCTGTGTTGCCCCAAACACTGGCAGCCTCCAGGAAAACGTCCCTCTCACTCAACCGGACTCCGCGGTCTCTCTTCTGTATGTTCTATTTCTTTCTCACTCCGGTGTCAACGAGGAGAACTTTGCGAAAGCGGAGCAGCTGCGGTCCAGCCTGTGCCTGCCCCCCTCCTCCCCTCGCTCTTATGCGCGTGATATCTACTTCACATCACAACGGTCCGTAGAGGTGTGGATTTTGCTGAAAGGCTGGATGTTGCATCTGGGATTAGGTTCGGAGTGAATGCCCCTCCCTTGACTGGCGATCAGATGATGCGCAGCAGCGGTCCCTCGCCGTCCCTGACTCCGACATCCATCACTTCGCTGTGGACAAACGGGTCTACTGTTGCCCCTTTAGAGATGGAGACAGCTCTCTCTGCTCACGGTGCCAAGAGGTCTGAGGACCAGCCCATATAGCCTGAGGCGAGGAGCTTTCTAGAGTTAAAAATAGGTATCTTCTGCTGACACCAATGTTACCAACTTCATTACGCAGATTGGACGGTATTGTTTTGACGCATCACTACAGGGTGCACCTGTTGACAGACTAGGCTAGCTAGTTACTGTTAACACGTTCAATAACACAAATAATGGCCTACGTCATTAAGCTTTGGACACATGATAACTTGGCTTGGCATACAAAAACAAAGCTTATAGTTGACCAATCAAAAAGCAAGCATTATACCATGCGAGTTTTAACGTAATCAGCAGTGCCCGCCAACGGTTACGGTGGTGTTACGGTGCTCGGTGGCGTGCACGTGGCAGAAAAGCCTAAAGCTAGTCTGCATCTGTTCATTTCCTAGATGTACAGAATCATTTTGGGGTTTTCCTGAATAGCACATAGAAACATACACACACACACAAAAACACACGCACATAGCGTAAGGGCCATTAACCACGCTTGTCAACTCTGGTTTGTATCTTTTAAAGTCTTTAGACTTACCTCGCCGCCAGGCTCAATTGTTATATCGGCATATAGAGAGAGACGGCTGGACTGGGGAGGATAATATTTGAGCCCCAATTCCAGTGGCAATTTTAGCCTGTAGATCTTGGTGGGGCAAACTAAAACATTTTGGGTGGGATGCATGCCAGCAAAGCCACTACACAACACATCACTAAACAATACATTAATTGCACTATAACGGTGACAAACGGTGCCCACAAACTGTTAGGGCCTACATAAAGCTGGCCCAACACCTTACCACTGCTACACCTGGCTATCAGCAGAGTCCCAACAGCAGCCCCAACACCTTACCACTGCTACATCTGGTTTTCAGCGGAGCCTTGTCTGGCAGTGAAACAGTTAATTCAGCCTATTTTACTGCCTTATGCATAGCTGATATGGCTGACTTGCTTAAACAAATGTGGTTTCTACTGCCAATTGAGATGTAAAAACTATGGCATAAGGGGACGACAAGCGGATAAGAGGCAATCCGTAATTTCGATGAAGACATTAATGAGCGAGCGACGACGGACGTAGTCAATATAACTATTTGTTCAGCACTTTTGAAATGTACAGCGACAGAATTCAGAACATGGGCCGTTTATTTATTTATTTATATGTGACACGTATTAATGACAAAATAACATGCAAAACAGGTAACCGCTGGGGCTCAAAACCCCATGCCCTGAATGACGGGCCGCCGATGCCCAATTCCAATCTACATTCTACAGGGGCGGACTGGTCGTCTGGCATTGTTGGCAAATGGCTGATCCATTTTTTGAGCTATTTGGCCTGTCTAAACTTGTTTTTTTTTGTGCGCAAAAGTATCATTATCTGGCTGATAATGGGCGCCTCAAGGAATAAAATGGGCCGGTGTTGTAGAAATGCCAGGGCCGATTTCTGGTCCCAGTCCGCCCCAGCCAATCTCTAGCTCTACTTTTCACACATGTCCAGTCTCATTGTCCTCCCTGATCTGTGGATGTAACAGAGGTGGTTTAGTAAACCACTCTCAGCTGATAACCTTGCCTGAGACCTGAAGAATTGTGTTAGCTCCCCCAAGCTAATGCCTAGACTTTATCCCAGCAGGCTAACACAGTCTTGTGATTACGCATGAGACCTGGATTCAAACCAAGTCAGGCATGTGAGGATAGGATAGACTTTTCCAGCCCAATTCTGATCTTTTTTCTACTAATTGGTCTTTTGACCAATCATATCAGATCTTTTCACATCAGATCTTTTTCAGAACTGATCTGATTCTGATTGGTCAAAAGACCTATTACTGAAAAAATATCACAACTGGGCTGCCTGTGCGAACGCAGCCTAAGCAACACCCACAATTCTCATGGCCGGTGCATTGTATGTCTACATCATTACAGATGTAGGATCTTAATTTGAGCCAGTTTGCTACAGCATGAAAATAATCCTGCAGCAACAGGAAATGTGTATTATTATGTGAATTATAACGATAGGGGGTTGATACATTCTTTGTAAAGGGAAAATCAAGTCTGAAATTACATACTTCAGAAGCCTTTTAAAATCTGAAATACACAACATGTTGTATTAAATCCTGCAACAGGGTGATCAAATGAACATCCTGCATCTTTATAACATCTTCAGGGGTCATCGTGAACCTGCCAGACAGACAGATGATCTACACAGTTACACTGATGTCATTGGCTGAGAGCAGACAGCGGTCACCTTATCTGTTATATAGTGTGAGACTGCAGCTCTGTGGTGAGGACATGAGACTCTGATGTCATTTATGTAGTCCATATTGATTATTCAGTACTCTTAAATCAGTCTAACTTGATGGACCATGATGGACATGATCACCACAGAGTGAGTCTAACTTAACCACGATGGACATGATCACCACAGAGTGAGTCTAACTTAACCACGATGGACATGATCACCACAGACTGAGTCTAACTCAACCACGATGGACATGATCACCACAGAGTGAGTCTAACTTAACCACGATGGACATGATCACCACAGACTGAGTCTAACTCAACCACGATGGACATGATCACCACAGAGTGAGTCTAACTCAAACACGATGGACATGATCACCACAGACTGAGTCTAACTTAACCACGATGGACATGATCACCACAGACTGAGTCTAACTTAACCACGATGGACATGATCACCACAGAGTGAGTCTAACTTAACCATGATGGAAATGATCACCACAGACTGAGTCTAACTTAACCACGATGGACATGATCACCACAGAGTGAGTCTAACTTAACCACGATGGACATGATCACCACAGAATGAGTCTAACTTAACCACGATGGACATGATCACCACAGAGTGAGTCTAACGTAACCACGATGGACATGATCACCACAGACTGAGTCTAACTTAACCACGATGGACATGATCACCACAGAGTGAGTCTAACTTAACCACCATGGACATGATCACCACAGAGTGAGTCTAACTTAACCACGATGGACATGATCACCACAGACTGAGTCTAACTTAACCACGATGGACATGATCACCACAGACTGAGTCTAACTTAACCACGATGGACATGATCACCACAGACTGAATCTAACTCAACCACGATGGACATGATCACCACAGACTGAGTCTAACTCAACCACGATGGACATGATCACCACAGACTGAGTCTAACTTAACCACGATGGACATGATCACCACAGACTGAGTCTAACTTAACCATGATGGACATGATCACCACAGAGTGAGTCTAACTCAACCATGATGGACATGATCACCACAGAGTGAGTCTAACTCAACCACGATGGACATGATCACCACAGACTGAGTCTAACTTAACCACGATGGACATGATCACCACAGAGTGAGTCTAACTTAACCACGATGGACATGATCACCACAGAGTGATCAATTCAAAAAAATATAGTGACAACTCAAAACATGAATCTTTATATTGAAATGTCATTATAATGTTGTTTATTTACACAAACAGGTAGAAAATACACCCCGAGATCAAATGATTACAGGTAACAACAGGGACCAACTGAAGGAAGGGGAGGAGACGAGAGAGGCCAACAGAGCTTCCCCCCCCATCAATACTATTGGACCTGTCCAGTATAATGTGATATGGCAGCCGTGTGACCGAGCACAGAGAGAGGTGTGTTCCACGTGGCACCCTATTCCCTGTATAGTGCACTACTTTTGACCAGGGTCCATAGGGCTATATAGTGAATAGAGTGCCGTTTGGGACACAGACAGAGAAGGGCTGCAGTATTGATGGTCTGGCCAGTTGAAGGAACATATTGCAAATGAGCTTGCAGCTATTTCCTGTTATTTAGGTCAGTATTTCCCCTCCACAGCCTGCGCTCCAAGTTGAGGCCCTAGTCATTAACATGTATTAAAACAACCCAGTTGTCATAACTACTGGTGTTCTACATATCGCATCGGACAGCGTGTGTGTGAGTGTGTGTGTGTGTGTGTGTGTGTGTGTGTGTGTGTGTGTGTGTGTGTGTGTGTGTGTGTGTGTGTGTGTGTGTGTGTGTATGTATGTGTGTGTGTGTGTGGAGGGGGGAGGCTTGAAATAAAATGTTATTCGTCACTTGCTTGGTAAACAACCGGTGTGGACTTACAGTGAAATGCTTTCTAATGGGACCTTCCCAACAATACAGAGAGAAAGACAATAGAAATAACAAGGGTTACCAGTAGGAGTCGATGTGCACCAAGGGACAATACAGACAGCCCAGGTAGCCATTTGGTTAACTATTTATCTAGCTATTTAGCAGTCTTATGGGTTGGGGATAGAAGCTGTTCAGGGTCCTGTTGGTTCCAGACTTGGTTCATCGGTACCGTTTGCCGTGTGGTAGCAGAGAGAACAGTCTAGGACTTGGGTGGCTGGAGTCTTTGAAAATGTTTTGGGCCTTCCCCTGACACCGCCTGGTATAGAGGTCACGGATGGAAGGGAGTTCGGCCCCGGCGTTGTACTGGGCCTTCCTCTGACACCGTCTGGTATAGATGTCCTGGATGGAAGGGAGTTCTGCCCCGGCGTTGTACTGGGCCTTCCTCTGACACCGTGTGGTATAGATGTCCTGGATGGAAGGGAGTCCTGCCCCGGCGTTGTACTGGGCCTTCCTCTGACACCGTGTGGTATAGATGTCCTGGATGGAAGGGAGTTCTGCCCCGGCGTTGTACTGGGCCTTCCTCTGACACCGTGTGGTATAGATGTCCTGGATGGAAGGGAGTTCTGCCCCGGCGTTGTACTGGGCCTTCCTCTGACACCGTCTGGTATAGATGTCCTGGATGGAAGGGAGTTCTGCCCCGGCGTTGTACTGGGCCTTCCTCTGACACCGTGTGGTATAGATGTCCTGGATGGAAGGGAGTTCTGCCCCGGCGTTGTACTGGGCCTTCCTCTGACACCGTCTGGTATAGATGTCCTGGATGGAAGGGAGTTCTGCCCCGGCATTGTACTGGGCCTTCCTCTGACACCGTGTGGTATAGATGTCCTGGATGGAAGGGAGTTCAGCCCCAGCGTTGTACTGGGCCTTCCTCTGACACCGTGTGGTATAGATGTCCTGGATGGAAGGGAGTTCTGCCCCGGCGTTGTACTGGGCCTTCCTCTGACACCGTGTGGTATAGATGTCCTGGATGGAACGGAGTTCAGCCCCAGCGTTGTACTGGGTCTTCCTCTGACACCGTGTGGTATAGATGTCCTGGATGGAAGGGAGTTCTGCCCCGGCGTTGTACTGGGCCTTCCTCTGACACCGTCTGGTATAGATGTCCTGGATGGAAGGGAGTTCTGCCCCGGCGTTGTACTGGGCCTTCCTCTGACACCGTGTGGTATAGATGTCCTGGATGGAAGGGAGTTCTGCCCCGGCGTTGTACTGGGCCTTCCTCTGACACCGTCTGGTATAGATGTCCTGGATGGAAGGGAGTTCTGCCCCGGCATTGTACTGGGCCTTCCTCTGACACCGTGTGGTATAGATGTCCTGGATGGAAGGGAGTTCAGCCCCAGCGTTGTACTGGGCCTTCCTCTGACACCGTGTGGTATAGATGTCCTGGATGGAAGGGAGTTCTGCCCCGGCGTTGTACTGGGCCTTCCTCTGACACCGTGTGGTATAGATGTCCTGGATGGAACGGAGTTCAGCCCCAGCGTTGTACTGGGCCTTCCTCTGACACCGTGTGGTATAGATGTCCTGGATGGAAGGGAGTTCTGCCCCGGCATTGTACTGGGCCTTCCTCTGACACCGTGTGGTATAGATGTCCTGGATGGAAGGGAGTTCAGCCCCGGCGTTGTACTGGGCCTTCCTCTGACACCGTGTGGTATAGATGTCCTGGATGGAATGGAGTTCAGCCCCAGCGTTGTACTGGGCCTTCCTCTGACACCGCCTGGTATAGAGGTCACGGATGGAAGGGAGTTCTGCCCCGGCGTTGTACTGGGCCTTCCTCTGACACCGTGTGGTATAGATGTCCTGGATGGAAGGGAGTTCTGCCCCGGCGTTGTACTGGGCCTTCCTCTGACACCGTGTGGTATAGATGTCCTGGATGGAAGGGAGTTCTGCCCCGGCGTTGTACTGGGCCTTCCTCTGACACCGTGTGGTATAGATGTCCTGGATGGAAGGGAGTTCTGCCCCGGCGTTGTACTGGGCCTTCCTCTGACACCGTGTGGTATAGATGTCCTGGATGGAAGGGAGTTCTGCCCCGGCGTTGTACTGGGCCTTCCTCTGACACCGTGTGGTATAGATGTCCTGGATGGAAGGGAGTTCTGCCCCGGCGTTGTACTGGGCCTTCCTCTGACACCGTGTGGTATAGATGTCCTGGATGGAAGGGAGTTCTGCCCCGGCGTTGTACTGGGCCTTCCTCTGACACCGTGTGGTATAGATGTCCTGGATGGAAGGGAGTTCTGCCCCGGCGTTGTACTAGGCCTTCCTCTGACACCATCTGGTATAGATGTCCTGGATGGAAGGGAGTTCTGCCCCGGCGTTGTACTGGGCCGTCCGCACTATCCTCTGTAGCACTTTGCGGTCGGATGTCAAGCAGTTGCCATACCAAGCGGCGATGCTCTCAACGGTGCAGCTGTAGAACTTGTTGAGGATCTGAGGGGCCCATGCCAAATGTTTCCAGCCTCCTGAAGAGGAAGAGGTGTTTTCGTGTCCTCTTCACAACTGTGTCGATGTGTTTGGACCAGGATAGATCCTTTGTGATGTGGACACCGAGGAACGTGAAGCTCTCGACCCGCTCCACTACAGCCCTGACGATGTGAATTGGGTCGGATGGCCTTCCTCTTCACTTAGAAACACTGCACACTGGTACGTGTCGGAATCTCTGGCTCCAAGACTAGAGATGTGAAGCTCAATGCGACCCTCTCTCAGGCCCTCCCTCCTTAGCTGCACACGGCCTCTGTAACCCTCGTGTTGGGGTCCCTCTACACCTCTGACCAGACTATACAGCTCCTTCAGTGGTTTAGAGTCGATGTAGGAACAGTGGATCTCTGAGTCAGAGTAGATGTCTTTGTTGGCAGGGCCGCTCCATTGTGACACCTCCATGGTTCTCTGCCAGGTATTTGACATGAGGGACGTTCACTAAAGAACGTCACATGACACACGGCCAGAGTAGAGATAAAACGTTAAGGTATTCCCATGTTCTCATTCCTGTCGTGGTTGATTGTGATACAATACAAATAGAGAACATGGGGCATAACATAACCCCAGGGTCAACCAATCACATCTCACCTGACTGTCCTACTGCCATAACCACATAGGGCCGTTGAAGAGTTGCCCAGTGGCTGGTGGGGAAAAGACAGTCTGTATGTCTCTATGTTCAGCAAAGACACTGCAGCTCCTGTATCCTGGAGGACGAGGGGCAGGCTGACCTCATCAATCATCAGAGTGTATGTTTGAAATGCTACTCGTCCAGAGCTGACATGGTGAACAATGGTGGTTTGGTGATTGGGGAACATACCGTTGTTGTGTGTCAGCTGGTGCAGACTTGCAGACTTTAGCAAAGTGATTGAGTGTCTGCGTGTGTACACTCTCAGAAACAAAAAGGTGCTATCTAGAACCTAAAAGGGTTGCTTGGCTGTTCCTGTAGGAGGACCCGTTCAAGAACTCTTTTTGGTTCTAGGTAGAACCCTTTAAGTGTCTGTGTAGAACCCTTTCCACAGAGGGTTCTACATGGATCCTAAAAGGGTTATAATTGGAACCAAAAAAGGGTTCTCCTATAGGGACAGCCGAATAACCCTTTTGGAACCTTTTTTTCTAAAGAGTGTAGTGTCTGAGTGTCTGAGTGGTCCATGTCGGTGAGAGCGAGTTGCTGGAGAGAGGAGGCTTTGCAGCTCATTCAGCTGCGGACTCAGCTTTAAAAGCCAGCTGTCTGAGTGGTCCATGTTGGTGAGAGCGAGTTGCTGGAGAGGGGAGGCTTTGCAGCTCATTCAGCTGCGGACTCAGCTTTAAAAGCCAGCTGTCTGAGTGGTCCATGTCGGTGAGAGCGAGTTGCTGGAGAGAGGAGGCTTTGCAGCTCATCCAGCTGCAGACTCAGCTTTAAAAGCCAGCTGTCTGAGTGGTCCATGTTGGTGAGAGCGAGTTGCTGGAGAGAGGAGGCTTTGCAGCTCATCCAGCTGCAGACTCAGCTTTAAAAGCCAGCTGTCTGAGTGGTCCATGTTGGTGAGAGCGAGTTGCTGGAGAGAGGAGGCTTTGCAGCTCATCCAGCTGCAGACTCAGCTTTAAAAGCCAGCTGTCTGAGTGGTCCATGTCGGTGAGAGTGAGTTCCTGGAGAGAGGAGGCTTTGCAGCTCATCCAGCTGCAGACTCAGCTTTAAAAGCCAGCTGTCTGAGTGGTCCATGTTGGTGAGAGTGAGTTGCTGGAGAGAGGAGGCTTTGCAGCTCATCCAGCTGCAGACTCAGCTTTAAAAGCCAGCTGTCTGAGTGGTCCATGTTGGTGAGAGTGAGTTGCTGGAGAGAGGAGGCTTTGCAGCTCATCCAGCTGCAGACTCAGCTTTAAAAGCCAGCTGTCTGAGTGGTCCATGTCGGTGAGAGCGAGTTGCTGGAGAGAGGAGGCTTTGCAGCTCATCCAGCTGCAGACTCAGCTTTAAAAGCCAGCTGTCTGAGTGGTCCATGTTGGTGAGAGCGAGTTGCTGGAGAGGGGAGGCTTTGCAGCTCATTCAGCTGCGGACTCAGCTTTAAAAGCCAGCTGTCTGAGTGGTCCATGTTGGTGAGAGTGAGTTGCTGGAGAGGGGAGGCTTTGCAGCTCATTCAGCTGCAGACTCAGCTTTAAAAGCCAGCTGTCTGAGTGGTCCATGTTGGTGAGAGTGAGTTGCTGGAGAGGGGAGGCTTTGCAGCTCATTCAGCTGCAGACTCAGCTTTAAAAGCCAGCTGTCTGAGTGGTCCATGTTGGTGAGAGTGAGTTGCTGGAGAGAGGAGGCTTTGCAGCTCATCCAGCTGCAGACTCAGCTTTAAAAGCCAGCTGTCTGAGTGGTCCATGTTGGTGAGAGCGAGTTGCTGGAGAGAGGAGGCTTTGCAGCTCATTCAGCTGCAGACTCAGCTTTAAAAGCCAGCTGTCTGAGTGGTCCATGTTGGTGAGAGTGAGTTGCTGGAGAGAGGAGGCTTTGCAGCTCATCCAGCTGCAGACTCAGCTTTAAAAGCCAGCTGTCTGAGTGGTCCATGTTGGTGAGAGCGAGTTGCTGGAGAGGGGAGGCTTTGCAGCTCATTCAGCTGCAGACTCAGCTTTAAAAGCCAGCTGGAGTGATTTTGACAAAACATCAATTCCGAGTCTTTCTCATCTTTTGTTTGCTCGATAAGTTGGACACGTACCATTTCATCCTGCAGTGCCCAACATTTCCCCGAGCTAGCTAAGCCCTGTAGATTTGCCACATACTGGTGTGCAGACTCCACAGAAGTTTGGTGGCACCGTAATTAGGGAGGACGGGCTCGTTGTAATGCCTGGAGCGGAATCAGTGGAATGGTATCAAATACATCAAACACATTGTTTCCATGTGTTTTACGCCATTCCACTTCTTCCGTTTCAGCCATTATTATGATCCGTCCTCCCTTCAGCAGCCTCCACTGGCAGACTCACCAGGCAGCTGGTGGCGCCATTGGAACAGAAACCGACGGAGGAGGTCACTTTGGGGTGTAGAGCAGTGTGCTTCCAAGAGGCCCACTGCATCGCTGTATTTATCAGCATAACCGAGTGTCCCAAACACGCCGCTGTCCCTCTGTGCCTAGGCAGTGTAGCAACAGTGCTTTAAGCCTAGCATCACTCACGTCTTGTAAGCCCAGTGCAGTAATGTACATTTCAAAAGATTGAATCCACCGAGACCATGGAACCTGGGGGTCACCAGGCAGAGAGAGGAAGGGAGAGGGTGGTGGTGGTAGCAGGGAAAACATGACACAACCCTCTTGACTCTTGAAAACAGGAGAAGGACTCGTTTGCTCCACATCTCCATGTTCACACACTGAAGTTCGTTCTTCTCCAACAGGGGATTGTTTCTGGGGGGATTGTTATTAAAGGAATGCCTGAGTTACCTGTAATTGTTATTAAAGGAATGCCTGAGTTACCTGTAATTGTTATTAAAGGAATGCCTGAGTTACCTGTAATTGTTGTTCTTGACTTCATGTACAACACAACTGAAACCACTGACACTGCTGCTGCCACTGCTGCTGCTGCCACTGCTGCTGCTGCTGTCACTGCTGCTGCCACTGCTGCTGCCACTGCTGCTGCTGCCACTGCTGCTGCTGCCACTGCTGCTGCCACTGCTGCTGCCACTGCTGCTGCTGCCACTGCTGCTGCTGCCACTGCTGCTGCTGCTGTCACTGCTGCTGCCACTGCTGCTGCCACTGCTGCTGCTGCCACTGCTGCTGCTGCCACTGCTGCTGCTGCTGTCACTGCTGCTGCCACTGCTGCTGCCACTGCTGCTGCTACTGTCACTGCTGCTGCTGCTGTCACTGCTGCTGCCACTGCTGCTGCTGCCACTGCTGCTGCCACTGCTGCTGCTGCCACTGCTGCTGCCACTGCTGCTGCCACTGCTGCTGCTGCCACTGCTGCTGCCACTGCTGCTGCCACTGCTGCTGCTGCCACTGCTGCTGCTGCCACTGCTGCTGCCACTGCTGCTGCTGCCACTGCTGCTGCTGCCACTGCTGCTGCTGCTGCCACTGCTGCTGCCACTGCTGCTGCTGCTGTCACTGCTGCTGCTGCTGTCACTGCTGCTGCCACTGCTGCTGCTGCCACTGCTGCTGCCACTGCTGCTGCTGCCACTGCTGCTGCTGCTGCCACTGCTGCTGCTGCCACTGCTGCTGCTGCCACTGCTGCTGCCACTGCTGCTGCCACTGCTGCTGCCACTGCTGCTGCTGCCACTGCTGCTGCTGCCACTGCTGCTGCTGCCACTGCTGCTGCCACTGCTGCTGCCACTGCTGCTGCCACTGCTGCTGCTGCCACTGCTGCTGCTGCCACTGCTGCTGCTGCCACTGCTGCTGCCACTGCTGCTGTCACTGCTGCTGCCACTGCTGCTGCTGCCACTGCTGCTGCTGCTGTCACTGCTGCTGCCACTGCTGCTGCCACTGCTGCTGCTGCTGTCACTGCTGCTGCTGCTGTCACTGCTGCTGCTGCTGTCACTGCTGCTGCCACTGCTGCTGCTGCCACTGCTGCTGCCACTGCTGCTGCTGTCACTGCTGCTGCCACTGCTGCTGCTGCCACTGCTGCTGCTGCCACTGCTGCTGCCACTGCTGCTGCCACTGCTGCTGCTGCCACTGCTGCTGCTGCCACTGCTGCTGCTGCTGTCACTGCTGCTGCCACTGCTGCTGCCACTGCTGCTGCTGCCACTGCTGCTGCTGCTGTCACTGCTGCTGCCACTGCTGCTGCCACTGCTGCTGCTGCTGTCACTGCTGCTGCTGCTGTCACTGCTGCTGCCACTGCTGCTGCTGCCACTGCTGCTGCCACTGCTGCTGCTGCCACTGCTGCTGCCACTGCTGCTGCCACTGCTGCTGCCACTGCTGCTGCCACTGCTGCTGCTGCCACTGCTGCTGCCACTGCTGCTGCCACTGCTGCTGCTGCCACTGCTGCTGCTGCCACTGCTGCTGCCACTGCTGCTGCTGCCACTGCTGCTGCTGCCACTGCTGCTGCTGCTGCCACTGCTGCTGCCACTGCTGCTGCTGCTGTCACTGCTGCTGCTGCTGTCACTGCTGCTGCCACTGCTGCTGCTGCCACTGCTGCTGCCACTGCTGCTGCTGCCACTGCTGCTGCTGCTGCCACTGCTGCTGCCACTGCTGCTGCTGCCACTGCTGCTGCCACTGCTGCTGCCACTGCTGCTGCTGCCACTGCTGCTGCTGCCACTGCTGCTGCTGCCACTGCTGCTGCCACTGCTGCTGCCACTGCTGCTGCCACTGCTGCTGCTGCCACTGCTGCTGCTGCCACTGCTGCTGCTGCCACTGCTGCTGCCACTGCTGCTGTCACTGCTGCTGCCACTGCTGCTGCTGCCACTGCTGCTGCTGCTGTCACTGCTGCTGCCACTGCTGCTGCCACTGCTGCTGCTGCTGTCACTGCTGCTGCTGCTGTCACTGCTGCTGCCACTGCTGCTGCTGCCACTGCTGCTGCTGCCACTGCTGCTGCTGCCACTGCTGCTGCTGCCACTGCTGCTGCCACTGCTGCTGCCACTGCTGCCACTGCTGCTGCCACTGCTGCTGCTGCCACTGCTGCTGCCACTGCTGCTGCTGTCACTGCTGCTGCCACTGCTGCTGCTGCCACTGCTGCTGCTGCTGTCACTGCTGCTGCCACTGCTGCTGCCACTGCTGCTGCTGCTGTCACTGCTGCTGCTGCTGTCACTGCTGCTGCCACTGCTGCTGCTGCCACTGCTGCTGCTGCTGTCACTGCTGCTGCCACTGCTGCTGCTGCCACTGCTGCTGCTGCTGTCACTGCTGCTGCCACTGCTGCTGCTGCCACTGCTGCTGCTGCCACTGCTGCTGCTGCTGTCACTGCTGCTGCCACTGCTGCTGCGGTCACTGCTGCTGCTGCTGTCACTGCTGCTGCCACTGCTGCTGCTGTCACTGCTGCTGCCACTACTGCTGCTACCACTGCTGCTGCTGCCACTACTGCTGCTGCCACTGCTGCTGCTGTCACTGCTGCTGCCACTGCTGCTGCCACTACTGCTGCTGCCACTGCTGCTGTCACTGCTGCTGTCACTGCTGCTGCTGCTGTCACTGCTGCTGCTGCTGTCACTGCTGCTGCCACTGCTGCTGCTGCCACTGCTGCTGCTGCCACTGCTGCTGCTGCCACTGCTGCTGCCACTGCTGCTGCTGCCACTGCTGCTGCCACTGCTGCTGCCACTGCTGCTGCTGCCACTGCTGCTGCCACTGCTGCTGCCACTGCTGCTGCTGCTGTCACTGCTGCTGCTGCTGTCACTGCTGCTGCCACTGCTGCTGCTGTCACTGCTGCTGCCACTGCTGCTGCTGCCACTGCTGCTGCTGCTGTCACTGCTGCTGCCACTGCTGCTGCCACTGCTGCTGCTGCTGCTGTCACTGCTGCTGCTGCTGTCGCTGCTGCTGCCACTGCTGCTGCTGCCACTGCTGCTGCCACTGCTGCTGCTGCCACTGCTGCTGCCACTGCTGCTGCTGCCACTGCTGCTGCCACTGCTGCTGCCACTGCTGCTGCTGTCACTGCTGCTGCCACTGCTGCTGCCACTGCTGCTGCTGCCACTGCTGCTGCTGCTGTCACTGCTGCTGCCACTGCTGCTGCCACTGCTGCTACTGCTGCTGCTGCTGTCACTGCTGCTGCCACTGCTGCTGCTGCTGTCACTGCTGCTGCCACTGCTGCTGCTGCCACTGCTGCTGCTGCTGTCACTGCTGCTGCCACTGCTGCTGCTGCCACTGCCACTGCTGCTGCTGCTGTCACTGCTGCTGCCACTGCTGCTGCTGCTGTCACTGCTGCTGCTGCTGTCACTGCTGCTGCCACTGCTGCTGCTGTCACTGCTGCTGCCACTACTGCTGCTACCACTGCTGCTGCTGCCACTACTGCTGCTGCCACTGCTGCTGCTGTCACTGCTGCTGCCACTGCTGCTGCCACTACTGCTGCTGCCACTGCTGCTGTCACTGCTGCTGTCACTGCTGCTGCTGCCACTGCTGCTGCTGCTGTCACTGCTGCTGTCACTGCTGCTGCCACTGCTGCTGCTGCCACTGCTGCTGCCACTGCTGCTACTGCTGCTGCCACTGCTGCTGCTGCTGCTACTGCTGCTGCCACTGCTGCTGTCACTGCTGCTGCTGCCACTGCTGCTGTCACTGCTGCCACTATCACTGCCACTATCACTGCTGCTGCTGCCACTGCTGCTGCCACTGCTGCTGTCACTGCTGCTGCTGCCACTGCTGCCACTATCACTGCCACTATCACTGCTGCTGCCGCTGCTGCTGCCACTGCTGCTGCCACTGCTGCTGCCACTGCTGCTGCTGTCACTGCTGCTGCTGCCACTGCTGCTGCCACTGCTGCTGTCACTGCTGCTGCCACTGCTGCTGCCACTGCTGCTGCTGTCACTGCTGCTGCTGCCACTGCTGCTGCCACTGCTGCTGTCACTGCTGCTGCCACTGCTGCTGCCACTGCTGCTGCCACTGCTGCTGCCACTGCTGCTGCTGCCACTGCTGCTGCCACTGCTGCTGCCACTGCTGCTGTCACTGCTGCTGTCACTGCTGCTGTCACTGCTGCTGTCACTGCTGCTGCTGCCACTGCTGCTGCCACTGCTGCTGTCACTGCTGCTGCTGCCACTGCTGCTGCTGCCACTGCTGCCACTATCACTGCCACTATCACTGCTGCTGCCGCTGCTGCTGCCACTCCCCCAATGATTACTGCTTCAATGACTACTGTGTTATTTTCTGGTTCCGTGGGTAAGTCATCGGGTAAGTTAAAGATGACCAACTGTGTGTCTCCTCCCTCTTCGGTAAGAGTGCAGCTGTAGGTGTGATGGAGGGAGGCGTGGACCTTCAAAGTGCTGCTGATGTAAATCAGACCGCCGGCTGTGGTCCTGGTGGTCACCGTGGCCTTGTTGGTGACATCACGACTGTTACCCTCCATCCATGTCACAGAGGCTGCCCGGATAACCCTCAGTGTCACATGTCAGGTCTGCTGTTGAAGTCAATGGGCGAATATGTTTCTGTATATCGCTGTAAGGTACTCTCACGGTGAGTGAGCATGTCTGACGGCCTTCCTCTTCACTGAGAAACACTGCACACTGGTAGTGCCGGAATCTCTGGCTCCAAGACTAGAGATGTGAAGCTCAATGCGGCCCTCTCTCAGGCCCTCCCTCCTTAGCTGCACACGGCCTCTGTAACCCTCGTGTTGGGGTCCCTCTACACCTTGGACCAGACTATACAGCTCCGTGGTTTAGAGTCGATGTAGGAACAGTGGATCTCTGAGTCAGAGTAGATGTCTTTGTTGGCAGGGCCGCTCCATTGTGACACCTCCATGGTTCTCTGCCAGGTACTTGACATGAGGGACGTTCACTAAAGAACGTCACATGACACACGGTCAGAGTAGAGATAAAACGTTAAGGTATTCCCATGTTCTCCTTCCTGTCGTGGTTGATTGTGGTTGACCATCAAAAAATGGTTCTTCAAAGAAAATATAAGAACGACCTGGGGAATAAAACAACGCAGACACACGCAGACACAAATATCTGTCAGCATTCATTTTGTATGTACTTTTTGTAGACACTTATAACATATTTGGTAAATACTGTTAAATCAATGGGTTACAAAGAACATACAGATGCCGTATCTTAATTTGATCATCCTGTTTGTGGCAGACCGCACAGCAAAAACTCCTGCCTACAAATATCCTTTATCATTTATGCAAGTTAACACTCCTTTTGCACAATACCCATCGTGACACACATAATGTCTAAATGGTAACTTGTGGAATACACACATAATATATATATGGTAACTAGTGGAATAAACATATAATATATAAATGGTAACTTGTGGAATAAACACATAATATATAAACGGTAACTTGTGGAATAGACAAATAATATATAAATGGTCACTTGTGGAATAAATACGTAATCTATAAATGGTAACTTGTGGAATAGACATATAATGTATAAATGGTCACTTGTGGAATAAACACATAATACACTGCTCAAAAAAATAAAGGGAACACTTAAACAACACAATGTAACTCCAAGTCAATCACACTTCTGTGAAATCAAACTGTCCACTTAGGAAGCAACACTGATTGACAATACATTTCACATGCTGTTGTGCAAATGGAATAGACAAAAGGTGGAAATTATAGGCAATTAGCAAGACACCCCCAATAAAGGAGTGGTTCTGCAGGTGGTGACCACAGACCACTTCTCAGTTCCTATGCTTCCTGGCTGATGTTTTGGTCACTTTTGAATGCTGGCGGTGCTTTCACTCTAGTGGTAGCATGAGACGGAGTCTACAACCCACACAAGTGGCTCAGGTAGTGCAGCTTATCCAGGATGGCACATCAATGCGAGCTGTGGCAAGAAGGTTTGCTGTGTCTGTCAGCGTAGTGTCCAGAGCATGGAGGCGCTACCAGGAGACAGGCCAGTACATCAGGAGACGTGGAGGAGGCCGTAGGAGGGCAACAACCCACCAGCAGGACCGCTACCGCCGCCTTTGTGCAAGGAGGAGCACTGCCAGAGCCCTGCAAAATGACCTCCAGCAGGCCACAAATGTGCATGTGTCTGCTCAAACGGTCAGAAACAGACTCCATGAGGGTGGTATGAGGGCCCGACGTCCACAGGTGGGGGTTGTGCTTACAGCCCAACACCGTGCAGGACGTTTGGCATTTGCCAGAGAACACCAAGATTGGCAAATTCGCCACTGGCCAAAATCCCTGCTGCAGTGTGTGCTAACCTGGTCAAGAACTACAGGAAACGTATGATCTCTGTAATTGCAAACAAAGGTTTCTGTACCAAATATTAAGTTCTGCTTTTCTGATGTATCAAATACTTATGTCATGCAATAAAATGCAAATGAATTACTTAAAAATCATACAATGTGATTTTCTGGATTTTTGTTTTAGATTCCGTCTCTCACAGTTGAAGTGTACCTATGATAAAAATTACAGACCTCTACATGCTTTGTAAGTAGGAAAACCTACAAAATTGGCAGTGTATCAAATACTTGTTCTCCCCACTGTATATATATATATATGTGTATATTTTAGGATATCTATATGTATATTTGACACTCACTTATCTAGAGGGGAATACATTGATGGTGAAGAGGAAAATAGAGGGTTAGTGGTTGAGGAAGGAGAGAAGGAGAGTAAAGGGGAAGGAGAGAAAGAAGGACAGTAAATGAAAGGCTTGGTGGGTGAGGAAGAGGAAGAGGATAGATGGATGGAGGAGAAAGGAAGGAGAGAAAGCTGTATGATGGAAGAGGAGATAAAGGACAGTAAATGAAAGGCTTGGTGGGTGAGGAAGAGGAAGAGGATAGATGGATGGAGGAGAAAGGAAGGAGTGAAAGCTGTATGATGGAAGAGGAGGTAAAGGACAGTAAATGAAAGGCTTGGTGGGTGAGGAAGAGGAAGAGGATAGATGGATGGAGGAGAAAGGAAGGAGTGAAAGCTGTATGATGGAAGAGGAGGTAAAGGACAGTAAATGAAAGGCTTGGTGGGTGAGGAAGAGGATAGATGGATGGAGGAGAAAGGAAGGAGAGAAAGCTGTATGATGGAAGAGGAGATAAAGGACAGTAAATGAAAGGCTTGGTGGGTGAGGAAGAGGAAGAGGATAGATGGATGGAGGAGAAAGGAAGGAGTGAAAGCTGTATGATGGAAGAGGAGGTAAAGGACAGTAAATGAAAGGCTTGGTGGTGAGGAAGAGGATAGATGGATGGAGGAGAAAGGAAGGAGAGAAAGCTGTATGATGGAAGAGGAGATAAAGGACAGTAAATGAAAGGCTTGGTGGGTGAGGAAGAGGAAGAGGATAGATGGATGGAGGAGAAAGGAAGGAGAGAAAGCTGTATGATGGAAGAGGAGATAAAGGACAGTAAATGAAAGGCTTGGCGGTTGAGCCTTAATTTGTCCTTAATTAGCCACATCTTTCAGTGGCTGGCTGAGACCTGTCCTCTTCTCCTGCTGCTGTGTCCCTAGAGCAGGGTTCCCCAACTGGGCCCGCGGGCGGTTCTCCTGCTGCTGTGTCCCTAGAGGAGGGTTCCCCAACTGGGCCCGCGGGTGGTTCTCCTGCTGCTGTGTCCCTAAAGCAGGGTTCCCCAACTGGGCCCACAGATGGTTCTCCTGCTGCTGTGTCCCTAGAGCAGGGTTCCCCAACTGGCCTACCTGGGCCCGCGGATGGTTCTCCTGCTGCTGTGTCCCTAGAGCAGGGATCCCCAACTGGTCCAATTGGGCCTGCGGGTGGTTCTCCTGCTGCTGTGTTCCTAGAGCAGGGTTCCCCAACTGGTCCAATTGGGCCCGCGGGTGGTTCTCCTGCTGCTGTGTCCCTAGAGCAGGGTTCATCAATTGGGCCCGCGGGTGGTTCTCCTGCTGCTGTGTCCCTAGAGCAGGGTTCCCCAACTGGTCCAATTGGGCCTGCGGGTGATTTTATTTGGCCCCTTAAGTTTAGTGAGCAAAAAAACAAATGTAATTGTTGGACATAAAAGAGTAAAAACCCCATGGGGTTTCATCACATCCTCTCACAGTTTAAGAGATGGAGACAGGTTGAGTCTCACACCATCTGGCATATGTTTATTGTTTTTAATATTTTATCTTTACTTTTATGAAAGGGTTTTTAGTCTTTTTATGGGGTTCACCTTGGCTCTGGTATGAGAGGCTACAACTCAAACCATGACATACAAGGTTCTGGGGAAAGTTTATCATCTTTGCTCTCTGTAAAATCCAACAATTCCAAACCATTTAGTGTCAGCTCGGCCCTGGCTGCATTTCCAGGTGATTTATCTTTTGGAAAGGAATGGGTTTTGCTATACGAACCCAAGAGATCGTCTCCTTGGCTATTATTTTTGTGGTAATGGTAGAATTCTTTGCAGCTTCCATACTGTTACAGGAGGCCATTTCCTCAGGTTAGGTTGTTTCCTCGGTGCCCAGCTGTGTTGATTCTGAGAGTATACCATATATTGACTGGTGAGTATTATCCAGCTGTGTTGATTCTGAGAGTATACCATATATTGACTGGTGAGTATTAACCAGCTGTGTTGAGTCTGAGAGTATACCATATATTGACTGGTGAGTATTAACCAGCTGTGTTGAGTCTGAGAGTATACCATATATTGACTGGTGAGTATTAACCAGCTGTGTTGATTCTGAGAGTATACCATATATTGACTGGTGAGTATTAACCAGCTGTGTTGAGTCTGAGAGTATACCATATATTGACTGGTGAGTAGAGTTTCTAAATTCTGTCAACTTTCCCAACATTTCCAGGTGTTCTAGATATCCAGGTTGGAAGATTCCAGAAATAAAACAGGCGATCCAGAATCCTCCAACCAGGATTTCTGGAAAAACCTGACAGAGTTTTGCTGCTTTACTGCACTGAGGAAAGGTGTGATTTTTCTGCCCACTAAATCAAACGTTGACCACAAGGTGGCGCCACATACCACAACAAATAATAATAATAATTCATTTACACGTCGAGTCACAAGGTTTCCCTTTAGTGGATGATTGTATGCAGTGGATCAATACATTCTCATAAAGGACCGCTATGTGTGAGATATTATCAAATCATTACTACTGGCATGGATGGGTGAGCCGTCTGTACTGAGGTAGTAGAGGACGAGGGAGGAAGGGAGGGAGAGAGGAGAAGAGAGCGGAGTAGCAAATAGTCACAAACCAAGGGCATTACTGGTCAGAGGAAAGAGAGAAAGATAAATAAATGAATCCCACACCACACAGCTGTGAAAGTCTCTTCTTAATGGACTAATCTCTGTCTCTGTCTCGTCATCTCACTCTCTCTCTTTCTATACCTCTCTCTTCTCTCTCTAAGCATCTATATCTCTATCTGTCTCTCTCTCTTCTCTCTCCATTCTCATCCTCTCTCTCTCTCTCTCCCTCCACCTTATCTACTCTCTCTCTCTCTATCTCTCTCTCTCTCTCTCTCTCTCTTCTCTTCTCTCCCTCTCGCTCTCTCTCTCTCTCTCTCTCTCTCTCTCTCTCCATATGTTATCTTCCTCTCTCTCTCCTCTCTCTTCTCTCTCTCTCCATATTTGTTATCTTCCTCCATCTATCTCTCTCTATATCTCTCTTCTCTCTCTCTCCGTATGGTATCTCTTCTCTCTCTCTCTCTCTCTGCAATTTGTATCCTCTCTCCTCTCTCTCTCCTCCTCTCTATCTCTCTCTCATATTTGTTATCTCTCTCTCCTCTCACCTATTTGTTATCTCTCTCTCTCTCTCTGTTGTTTCTACTTGCAAGATTACAACAGCAAACGTAGTCTGACACAAAGGCGTGCAGAATTGTTCAGTAAGCCTACAGAGCGAAAATAACCATTATGTTTTAGTAATGGGAAGGTTAGAAATAATACAACAAGATATAGCTAATCCTATTCGGTACCACAACACCCACACCACAGAATTTGCACCTGTGTGCTTGTGATTCCTGGGATTTCTTCTCCTGGACACAATGAGACTTTCCCTCAGCTTAGCCTGCCTTTCCTGCTGCTTTGATGGACACCACTTTAAATCACTCTCTTTCTGGGCCAAAGAGCTGAGTAAAGGAGGAGATGGGGAAAGATTGAGCTTCCCGATGCACTCCAGGGTGTGGTGTGTGTGTGTGTGGTGTGTGGTGGGTGTTGTGTGTGTGTGTGTGTGTGTGTGTGTGGTGTGGTGTGTGTGTGTCCCCTTTTGTGGGTCACCTCCACCAACCATATAACACCATGTGTGGAGGTAATCTAAGTGATGGGATTCTCTACTATCCAGTGGGCGTTATAGCGAATCTATCTGGCTGTCTGTCTGTGTGTCTGTGCTGCTGCTAGCCCACACAGTCTCTGAGGTATTATGCAGTTGTAGCCCCAGAAGAGAGACATAGTCAGCCCTGGCTCTATGGTACTCTCAATAATGCATCATATATCTTCCATAGCTGTGTGTGTGATATCATATTTACATATATGTTTAATCTGTCTGCTTGTAGGACAGCGATACCGAGTTACTGTAAACTCTGTGTTTTCCTTTCATTATGGATTAAACACCATCAATATACATATGGATTAAACCACCATCAATATACATATGATTAAATCACCATCAATATACCATAGGATTAAACCACCATCAATATACATATGGATTAAACCACCATCAATATACATATGGATTAAACCACCATCAATATTACATATGGGTTAAATCACCATCAATATACATATGGATTAAATCACCATCAATATACATATGAATTATACAACCATCAATATAAAATTGGATTAAACCACCTTCAATATACATATGGATTAAACCACCTCAATATATATATGAGATTAAACCACCTTCAATATACATATGGAATTAAACCACCTTCAACATACATATGGATTAAACCACCTTCAATATACATATGGATTATACAACCATCAATATACATATGGATTAACCACCTTCAATATATATTATGGATTAAACCACCTTCAACATACATATGGATTAAAACCACCTTCAACATACATAGGATAAACAACCATCAATATACATATGGATTAAACCACCTCAATATACATATGGATATACAACCATCAATATACATATGGATTAAACCATCTTCAACATTACATATGGATAAACCACCTTCAATATATATATGGATTATACAACCATCAATATACATATGGATTAAACCACCAGCAATATACATATGGATATACAACCATCAATATAAAATTGGATTAAACCACTTAATATACATATGGATTAAACCACTCAATATAAATAGGATTAAACCACCATCAATATACATATGGATTAAACACCATCAACATACATATGGAAAACCACCTTCAATATACATATGGATTAAACCACCATCAATATACATATGGATAAACCAACTTCAACTACATATGGATTAAACCACCTTCAACATACATATGGATTTAAACCACCTTCAATATACATATGGATTAAACCACCATCAACATACATATGGATTAAACCACCTTCAATATACATATGGATTAAAACCACCACAAATAATATGGATTAAACACCCAATATACATATGGATTAAACCACCATCAATATACATATGGATTAAACACCATCAATATACATATGGATTAAACCACCTTCAACAACATATGGATTAAACCACCATCAATATACATATGGATTAAACCACCATCAATATACATATGGATTAAATCACCATCAATATACATATGGATTAAACCACCATCAATATACATATGAATTATACAACCATCAATATAAATTGGATTAAAACCACCATCAATATACATATGGATTAAAACCACCATCAATATACCTATGAATTATACAACCATCAAAATAAAATTGGATTAAACCACCTTCAATATACATATGGATTAAACCACCTCAATATATATATGGATAAACCACCTCAACATACAATGGATTAAACCACCTTCAACATACCTATGGATAAACACCTTCAATATACATATGGATTATACAACCATCAATATACATATGGATTAAACCACCTTCAATATATATATGGATAAACCACCTTCAATAACATATGGATTAACCCACCTCACATACATATGGATTAAACAACACAATATACATATGGATTAAACCACCTTCAATATACAATGGATTATACAACCCTCAATTACCTGGATTAAACAATCTCAACATACATATGGATAAAACACCTTCAATATATATATGGATTATACAACCATCAATATACATATGGATTAACCACCATCAATATACATATGGATTATAAACCATCAATAAAAATTGGATAAACCACCTCAAATACATGGATTAAACCACCTCAATCTAATATGGATTAAACACACTCAATTACATATGGATTAAACCACCTTCAACATACATATGGATTAAAACCCACCTTCAACTTATACATATGGATTAAACCACTCAATATACATATGGATTAAACCACCTTCAATACATATGGATATAAAACCACCTTCAAATACAATGATTAAACCACCTGTCAATATACATATGGATTAAAACCATCTCAATATACATATGGATTAAAACCACCACAATATACATATGGATTAAACCACCTCAAATACATTGGATATTAAACCACCTTCAATATACATATGGATTAAACCACCATCAATATACATAGGATTAAACCACCTTCAACATACATATGGATTAAACCACCTCAAATATACATAGGATTAAACACCATCAATATACATATGGATTAAACCACCATACATAATATACATATGATAAATCACCATCAATATACATATGGATTAAACCACATCAATATACATATGAATTATACAACCATCAAATATAAAATTGGATTAAACCACCATCAATATACATATGGATTAAACCACCATCAACTATACATATGAATTATACAACCATCAAAATAAAATTGGATTAAACCACCTTCAATATACATATGGATTAAACCACCTTCAATATATATATGGATTAAACACCTTAACATAATTGATTAAACCACCTTCAACATCATATGGATTAAAACTCACACACATATGGATAACCCACTCAACATACATGATGATTAAACCATATCAATATACATATGGATTTAAACCACCATTCAAATACATATGGATTAAACCACTTCAATATACATATGGATTAAACCACCTTCAATATACATATGGATTAAACCACCTTCAATAGTACATATGGATTAAAACCACCTTCCAATATGACTTATGGATTTAAACCACCTTCAATAACATATGGATTAAACACACTTCAATTAACATATGGATTTAAACCACCATCAATATACATATGGATTAAACCACCTTCAATATACATATGGATTAAACCACCATCAACATACCTATGGATTAAACCACCATCAAATACATATGGATTAAACACCATCAATATACATATGGATTAAACCACCTTCAACATACATATCAGGATTTAACCACCTTCAATTACATATGATAATTAAATC
>NC_052344.1:25546603-25627048 GCF_016432855.1 Salvelinus namaycush | reverse complement strand
TGTGAAAGATGCAGAGAATCAAAAGTAGAAATCAAAGAATATTTCTGATAATTCAATTGAGACCATAAACACACACAGCGCCACACGCACAGACTCACACAGAGCCAGACACGCCACAGACTCACACAAAGCCAGACGCCACAGACACACAGCGCCACACGCCACAGACACACACAAAGCCAGACGCCACAGACACACAGCGCCACACGCAGACTCACACAGCACCAGACACGCCACAGACACACAGCGCCACACGCAGACTCACACAGAGCCAGACACGCCACAGACACACAGCGCCACACGCAGACTCACACAGCACCAGACACGCCAGACACACAGCGCCACACGCAGACTCACACAAAGCCAGACACGCCACAGACACACAGCGCCACACGCAGACTCACACAGCGCCAGACACACCACGCCACACGCAGACTCACACAGCGCCAGACACGCCACAGACTCACACAAAGCCAGACGCCACAGACACACAGCGCCACACGCAGACTCACACAGCGCCAGACACGCCACAGACACACAGCGCCACACGCACTCACACAGCGCCACACGCAGACAGACTCACAGACAGACTCACACAAAGCCAGACACGCCACAGACACACAGCGCGACAGACAGACTCACACAGAGCCAGACACGCCACAGACACACAGCGCGACAGACAGACTCACACAGAGCCAGACACGCCACAGACACAGCGCAGCAGAAATCAACCCCCCACTCCGCATCATACAGGAGAAAGCCTTTCTACTTTATTAAAGAGAAGCTTTTTTCCAGAACGTGATCAGAAAATACAATACTGTTTTTTCATATTATTTTTATTTATTGTGTTTTTCTTTTCCTATGAAATGCTGCTGTTGAACAGTGAAGGGCTTCAGTCCTCATCTTCCTCCAATCGCATCCCTCCAAAACTACCATCACATGGGTACGGGTGTTCTTATTGGCTCACTGAGAATGTATCTGGCCCTTGTTTGTAGTGGTTGATGTTCTTCGTTGTTTAATTGAAAGTGTTCAGGGCGTGAGGCATGGTCCCCTGTCCTGACCAGTTATTGTCGTCCTCTATCCACCGGCTCCAGTACGGTTTTAATCCAGGTTATCTATTGTTATTGTTGACAGGCACGGTCCCCAGAACAGTCCCGTTTTATCCACGTCGTACGGTACGTCCACTATTGCACCGCTCCGTGCTCACCTCCTAAAAACGAGGTACAGCCGGGCGACAGTCTTGTTTTTATTTATTTTTAATCTTCTCCAAAATAGATGTCATATATATAATATATACACATCAAACATACATATCTTTAGTCATGTGTGATGCCTGAGCCCCCCCTCTCCCCAAAAAATGGAAAAACATGTACTTTTATTACAAAATTGTAACAAAGACTTGGGACAGTTCTTTCTCCGGTTCTGTTCATCCCTGGAAGGAGGATGAGTCTCAGTGAATATGGACAGCTGGAGGTTGTCTGTCACTGATTGGTGGATCATTCTTGTAGGCAGAAAAGGGGCGGAGAAATGGTGGGTGGAAAGGGAGCGAATGAGGGAATAAACTGAAGTTTAAAAAAAACGTATGTGTTTGAGAGTTAACGATATGTCCAAGCTGAACTATTATGGGTCTCGTCTTCACATATGAACAAATACACAAACATCTTTTGTGTTCTTTTATTACGAAATAGATCTACAATACGAACATTGCATTTTCTCCTGGCCTCTTGTCTGTCTGTCAGTCTGTCGGTGGGTTTTCCCCTCTGCTGGAGTAACATTGTGTTGTGTGTTGACATCTGCATGTCACCGTGTTTCTCTGAACACTTCTGTTGGATAACGACAGACCAACCTGGTTCTGTCAGAGAGGGTGTGTGTGTATTATGATGTCATGGTGCTTCGTGACCAATGGGGAGGTCTGAAGAATGAGGCGTAAACAAAAAGTTGTGAATGTTTTCAAAATGACAACCAACCAAAACAAAAAGGGAAAAGGTCAGGAAAAAGATGAAAAAGAAAGAAAAAAAAGATTAAAAAGAGAAACCAGCGTTTCATTGGGCGACACACCATTCATTTCGGGGAAGAAGGACCTGCTCGGAGCCAAAATGGTCACCGGGTTTCCCTTCATTTGGCCTAAAGTCAATTTGCCAGATGGTCGATCGTCGAGGAATAAAAAGCAGGATGCCTGAGCCAGCCACACCGGCATTCGCTGTCTGTCTGTCTGCTGTGAGTAACCAGGGCCAGGGACCAGAACTCAAACCAGGTCTAGGATCCCATGGTGGACTGAGAACGAGGGGAAGGAAGTCTCTCAGAAGGCTTGCTGAGCTGGGTTGTAGTTGAAGGTGGATGGCACGTGGGGTCTCTCCTCTAGCTTCTCGTATTCCAGATGAAACTCCTAGAAAGGGAGAAACAAGGATTTTAGGGACAGCAGTGGATAACGGCAGTGTTTCAGCTGAAGCAGCGGATAACGGCAGTGTTTCAGCTGAAGCAGCGGATAACGGCAGTGTTTCAGCTGAAGCAGCGGATAACGGCAGTGTTTCAGCTGAAGCAGCGGATAACGGCAGTGTTTCAGCTGAAGCAGCGGATAACGGCAGTGTTTCAGCTGAAGCAGCGGATAACGGCAGTGTTTCAGCTGAAGCAGCGGATAACGGCAGTGTTTCAGCAGAAGCAGTGGATAACGGCAGTGTTTCAGCTGAAGCAGCGGATAACGGCAGTGTTTCAGCTGAAACAGTGGATAACAGCAGTGTTTCAGCTGAAGCAGCATACTAAATACAGAACAGCTTCTCTTGTGGAGAAAATTGTACATATGATCCAACAATACTAGAAGCTTTCTACAGGGGGAATCAGCAGGTTTACAAATCCTCTGGGAGTGAATGATCCCAGATGTCAAGGGTCCATGTTGGAAACACACATGTGCACAATTGCATGGCAAAGCACATCTATTCAAATACCAAACCACATACACTTTTGAAATTGGAAAAGTCGTTGTTAGCTGGTCTTGAACCCCCAAACAACAGTATTTCTGATTACTAGTTGTAGCTACAACGCATTCAGGAAGTATTCAGACCCCTTCCCTTTTTCCACATCATGTTACAGCCTTACTCTAAAATGGATTAAATCGTTTTTCCCCCCAACAATCTACACACAATACCCCATAATGACATCACAATACCCCATAATGACATCACAATACCCCATAATGACATCACAATACCCCATAATGACATCACAATACCCCATAATGACATCACAATACCCCATAATGACAAAGTGAAAACAGGTCTTTTTTTTTGTTGAATGTATTATAGATTAAAAAAAAACTGAAATGGCTTATTTACATAAGTATTCAGACTCTTTGTTATGAGACTGGAAATTGAGCTCCAGTGCATCCTGTTTCCATTGATCATCCTTGAGATGTTTCTACAACTTGGACATGATTTGGAAAGGCACACACCGGTCTATATAAGTGGCCTCCATCATTCTTAAATGGAAGAAGTTTGTAACCACCTAGACTCTTCCTAGAGCTGTCTGCCAGGACAAACTGAGCAAACAGGGGAGAAGGGCCTTGGTCAGGGAGGTGACCAAGAACCCGAGAAGAATGGGAGAAACTCCTCAAATACAGGTGTGCCAAACTTACCCATGAAAACTCAAGGCTGTAATCGCTGCCAAAGGTGCTTCAACAAAGTACTGAGCAAAGGGTCTGAATACTTATATAAATGTTATATTTCTGTATTTCTTTTAAATTATACATATGCAAAAATTTCAAAAAAACTGTTCTTGCTTTTCATTATGGGGTTGAGTGTGTAGAAAAAAACAATTTAATCAATTTTATAATAAGGCTGTAACAAAGAAAATGTGGAAGAAGTCAAGGTCTGAATAGTTTCTGAATGCACTGTAACTACGGTAACAAGCCTGTGTCCTTCACCTTGGCTACTTTCCTCCAGTTAAGACAATCAAAGAAGTAGTAGGTGCCTCTCTCATAGGCGTTGGTCTTCAGAGTGGGCTCCATGCCCGGCGCCCGCGTGATCCACACACGCTCCTCCTTGTGGTACCGCCAGTCCCGGTTGAAGCTGAGGTTACAGGTCACACAAGTTAAGGGTCAAATGTTAGGGCACAGCATTGTATACGGTAGTAACATTTGCTTATAAGACTTGAAAGACAAACTACATTAAGTAGAAGTGGAGGTAGAAGGGGACCCTGACAACATAGAGGCGGCAGAAGGGGACCCTGACTACATAGAGGCGGCAGAAGGGGACCCTGACTACATAGAGGCGGCAGAAGGGGACCCTGACTACATAGAGGCGGCAGAAGGGGACCCTGACTACATAGAGGCGGCAGAAGGGGACCCTGACTACATAGAGGCGGCAGAAGGGGACCCTGACTACATAGAGGCGGCAGAAGGGGACCCTGACTACATAGAGGCGGCAGAAGGGGACCCTGACTACATAGAGGCGGCAGAAGGGGACCCTACTACATAGAGGCGGCAGAAGGGGACCCTGACTACATAGAGGCGGCAGAAGGGGACCCTGACTACATAGAGGCGGCAGAAGGGGACCCTGACTACATAGAGGGGCAGAGGGGACCCTGACTACATAGAGGCGGCAGAAGGGGACCCTGACTACATAGAGGCGGCAGAAGGGGACCCTGACTACATAGAGGCGGCAGAAGGGGACCCTGACTACATAGAGGCGGCAGAAGGGGACCCTGACTACATAGAGGCGGCAGAAGGGGACCCTGACTACATAGAGGCGGCAGAAGGGGAACGACTACAGAGGTATTTCTGCTTCATGTTCCATGTCAGTACCACTAAAACCCAGAGGAGGGCGCTTGTTCACAAGAAAAGGTGAGTAAAACAAACACCTCACCAAGCCTGTAACCATAGCAGACACTAGCTAGCCTAGCTGAGGAGCATCCTTCACACAGTGTGTCTGTATACGTACAGCTCTACTGCAGCCAGCAGCTGGAGGAGGTCTCCTCCGTTCATGTAGTAAAGATAAAACAGCAGGTCCTCTCCATACCGAGACAGTTTTATTGCAGCAAGCTGGAAGGAGAAGGGTGGAGGGGGAGAGAGAAGAGAGAGGAGAGAAGGGTGGAGGGGGAGAGAGAGAGAGAGAGGAGAGAAGGGTGGAGGGGGAGAGAGAAGAGAGAGGAGAGAAGGGTGGAGGGGGGAGAGAGAGAAGAGAGAGGAGAGAAGAGTGGAGAGGGAGGAGAGAGGGGGGGGGGGAGAGAGAGAGAGAGGAGAGAAGGGTGGAGGGGGAGAGAGAGAGAGAGAGAGGAGAGAAAGGGTGGAGGGGAGGAGAGAAGAGAGAGAGGAGAGAAGGGTGGAGGGGGAGAGAGAGAGAGAGAGGAGAGAAGGGTGGAGGGGAGAGAGAGAGAGAGAGGAGAGAAGGGTGGAGGGGGGAGAGAGAGAGAGAGAGGGAGAGAAGGGTGGAGGGGGAGAGAGAGAGAGAAGAGGAGAGAAGGGTGGAGGGGGAGAGAGAGAGAGAGAGAAGAGAAGGGTGGAGGGGGAGAGAGAGAGGAGAGAAGGGTGGAGGGGGAGAGAGAGAGAGAGAGGAGAGAAGGGTGGAGGGGGAGAGAGAGAGAGAGAGGAGAGGAGGGGGGGGGGGGAGAGAGAGAGAGAGAGGAGAGAGAAGGGTGGAGGGGAGAGAGAGAGAGAGAGGAGAGAAGGGTGGAGGGGGCGAGAGAGAGAAGAACCATCAATATACATATGGATTAAACTACCATCAATATACATATGGATTAAACTACCATCAATATACATATGGATTCAACCACCATCAAAATACATATGAATTATACAACCATCAATATAAAATTTCATTAAACCACCTTCAATATACATGTGGATTAAACCACCTTCAATATACATATGGATTCAACCACCTTCAATATACATATGGATTAAACAACCTTCAATATAAAATTGGATTAAACCACCATCAATATACATGTGGATTAAACCACCATCAATATACATATGGATTAAACCACCATTAATATACATATGAATTATACAACCATCAATATAAAATTGGATTAAACCACCTTCAATATACATATGGATTAAACAACCATCAATATACATATGGATTAAACCACCATCAACATACATATGGATTAAATCACCATCAATATACATATGGATTAAACCACCATCAATATACATATGGATTAAACAACCATCAATATACATATGGATTAAACCACCTTCAATATACATATGGATTATACAACCATCAATATACATATGGATTAAACCATCTTCAACATACATATGGATTAAACCACCTTCAATATATATATGGATTATACAACCATCAATATACATATGGATTAAACCACCATCAATATACATATGGATTATACAACCATCAATATAAAATTGGATTAAACCACCTTCAATATACATATGGATTAAACCACCTTCAATATACATATGGATTAAACCACCATCAATATACATATGGATTAAACCACCTTCAACATACATATGGATTAAACCACCTTCAATATACATATGGATTAAACCACCATCAATATACATATGGATTAAACCACCTTCAACATACATATGGATTAAACCACCTTCAACATACATATGGATTAAACCACCTTCAATATACATATGGATTAAACCACCTTCAATATACATATGGATTAAACCACCATCAATATACATATGGATTAAACCACCTTCAATATACATATGGATTAAACCACCATCAATATACATATGGATTAAACCACCATCAATATACATATGGATTCAACCACCTTCAACATACATATGGATTAAACCACCTTCAATATACATATGGATTAAACCACCATCAATATACATATGGATTAAACCACCATCAATATACATATGGATTAAATCACCATCAATATACATATGGATTAAACCACCATCAATATACATATGAATTATACAACCATCAATATAAAATTGGATTAAACCACCATCAATATACATATGGATTAAACCACCATCAATATACATATGAATTATACAACCATCAAAATAAAATTGGATTAAACCACCTTCAATATACATATGGATTAAACCACCTTCAATATATATATGGATTAAACCACCTTCAACATATATATGGATTAAACCACCTTCAACATACATATGGATTAAACCACCTTCAACATACATATGGATTAAACCACCTTCAACATACATATGGATTAAACCATCATCAATATACATATGGATTAAACCACCTTCAACATACATATGGATTAAACCACCTTCAATATACATATGGATTAAACCACCTTCAATATACATATGGATTAAACCACCTTCAATATGCATATGGATTAAACCACCTTCAATATACTTATGGATTAAACCACCTTCAATATACATATGGATTAAACCACCTTCAATATACATATGGATTAAACCACCATCAATATACATATGGATTAAACCACCTTCAATATACATATGGATTAAACCACCATCAACATACATATGGATTAAACCACCATCAATATACATATGGATTAAATCACCATCAATATACATATGGATTAAACCACCTTCAACATACATATGGATTAAACCACCTTCAATATACATATGGATTAAATCACCATCAATATACATATGGATTAAACTACCATCAATATACATATGGATTAAACTACCATCAATATACATATGGATTCAACCACCATCAAAATACATATGAATTATACAACCATCAATATAAAATTTCATTAAACCACCTTCAATATACATGTGGATTAAACCACCTTCAATATACATATGGATTCAACCACCTTCAATATACATATGGATTAAACAACCTTCAATATAAAATTGGATTAAACCACCATCAATATACATGTGGATTAAACCACCATCAATATACATATGGATTAAACCACCATTAATATACATATGAATTATACAACCATCAATATAAAATTGGATTAAACCACCTTCAATATACATATGGATTAAACAACCATCAATATACATATGGATTAAACCACCATCAACATACATATGGATTAAATCACCATCAATATACATATGGATTAAACCACCATCAATATACATATGAATTATACAACCATCAAAATAAAATTGGATTAAACCACCTTCAATATACATATGGATTAAACCACCTTCAATATATATATGGATTAAACCACCTTCAACATACATATGGATTAAACCACCTTCAACATACATATGGATTAAACCACCTTCAATATACATATGGATTAAACCATCATCAATATACATATGGATTAAACCACCTTCAACATACATATGGATTAAACCACCATCAATATACATATGGATTAAACCACCTTCAATATACATATGGATTAAACCACCTTCAATATACATATGGATTAAACCACCTTCAATATACTTATGGATTAAACCACCTTCAATATACATATGGATTAAACCACCTTCAATATACATATGGATTAAACCACCATCAATATACATATGGATTAAACCACCTTCAATATACATATGGATTAAACCACCATCAACATACATATGGATTAAACCACCATCAACATACATATGGATTAAACCACCATCAATATACATATGGATTAAATCACCTTCAACATACATATGGATTAAACCACCTTCAATATACATATGGATTAAATCACCATCAATATACATATGGATTAAACTACCATCAATATACATATGGATTAAACTACCATCAATATACATATGGATTCAACCACCATCAAAATACATATGAATTATACAACCATCAATATAAAATTTCATTAAACCACCTTCAATATACATGTGGATTAAACCACCTTCAATATACATATGGATTCAACCACCTTCAATATACATATGGATTATACAACCTTCAATATAAAATTGGATTAAACCACCATCAATATACATGTGGATTAAACCACCATCAATATACATATGGATTAAACCACCATTAATATACATATGAATTATACAACCATCAATATAAAATTGGATTAAACCACCTTCAATATACATATGGATTAA
Organism: Salvelinus namaycush; assembly: GCF_016432855.1. Lineage (NCBI taxonomy): Eukaryota > Metazoa > Chordata > Actinopteri > Salmoniformes > Salmonidae > Salvelinus > Salvelinus namaycush. The sequence goes on along the minus strand of NC_052344.1, from coordinate 25,618,020 downwards.
ACAACCATCAATATACATATGGATTAAACCACCATCAACATACATATGGATTAAACCACCATCAATATACAGTTGAAGTCAGAAGTTTACATACACCTTAGCCAAATACATTTAAACTCAGTTTTTCCACAATTCTTGACATTTAATCCTAGTCAGTTAGGGTCCCATGGAAATTGCTCCCAAGGATGAACCAGACTAGTGAAGGTCTACAATTTTTTTTCTGAGGTCTTGGCTGATTTCTTTTGATTTTCCCATGATGTCAAGCAAAGAGGAACTGAGTTTGAAGGTAGGCCTTGTACCAGATCAACAGCATCATAGTGTTATGTGAGGCAGTATGGTACAGTAGTACCAGATCAACAACATCATAGTGTTATGTGAGGCAGTATGGTACAGTAGTACCAGATCAACAACATCATAGTGTTATGTGAGGCAGTATGGTACAGTAGTACCAGATCAACAACATCATAGTGTTATGTGAGGCAGTATGGTACAGTAGTACCTGATCAACAGCATCATAGTGTTATGTGTGGCAGTATGGTACAGTAGTACCAGATCAACAACATCATAGTGTTATGTGAGGCAGTATGGTACAGTAGTACCAGATCAACAACATCATAGTGTTATGTGAGGCAGTATGGTACAGTAGTACCTGATCAACAGCATCATAGTGTTATGTGTGGCAGTATGGTACAGTAGTACCAGATCAACAACATCATAGTGTTATGTGTGGCAGTATGGTACAGTAGTACCAGATCAACAACATCATAGTGTTATGTGAGGCAGTATGGTACAGTAGTACCAGATCAACAACATCATAGTGTTATGTGAGGCAGTATGGTACAGTAGTACCAGATCAACAACATCATAGTGTTATGTGAGGCAGTATGGTACAGTAGTACCTGATCAACAACATCATAGTGTTATGTGAGGCAGTATGGTACAGTAGTACTAGATCAACAACATCATAGTGTTATGTGTGGCAGTATGGTACAGTAGTACCAGATCAACAGCATCATAGTGTTATGTGAGGCAGTATGGTACAGTAGTACCAGATCAACAACATCATAGTGTTATGTGTGGCAGTATGGTACAGTAGTACCAGATCAACAACATCATAGTGTTATGTGAGGCAGTATGGTACAGTAGTACCAGATCAACAACATCATAGTGTTATGTGAGGCAGTATGGTACAGTAGTACCAGATCAACAACATCATAGTGTTATGTGAGGCAGTATGGTACAGTAGTACCAGATCAACAACATCATAGTGTTATGTGAGGCAGTATGGTACAGTAGTACCAGATCAACAACATCATAGTGTTATGTGAGGCAGTATGGTACAGTAGTACCTGATCAACAACATCATAGTGTTATGTGAGGCAGTATGGTACAGTAGTACCAGATCAACAACATCATAGTGTTATGTGAGGCAGTATGGTACAGTAGTACCAGATCAACAACATCATAGTGTTATGTGAGGCAGTATGGTACAGTAGTACCAGATCAACAACATCATAGTGTTATGTGAGGCAGTATGGTACAGTAGTACCAGATCAACAACATCATAGTGTTATGTGAGGCAGTATGGTACAGTAGTACCAGATCAACAACATCATAGTGTTATGTGAGGCAGTATGGTACAGTAGTACCTGATCAACAACATCATAGTGTTATGTGTGGCAGTATGGTACAGTAGTACCAGATCAACAACATCATAGTGTTATGTGTGGCAGTATGGTACAGTAGTACCAGATCAACAGCATCATAGTGTTATGTGAGGCAGTATGGTACAGTAGTACCAGATCAACAACATCATAGTGTTATGTGAGGCAGTATGGTACAGTAGTACCAGATCAACAACATCATAGTGTTATGTGAGGCAGTATGGTACAGTAGTACCAGATCAACAACATCATAGTGTTATGTGAGGCAGTATGGTACAGTAGTACCAGATCAACAACATCATAGTGTTATGTGAGGCAGTATGGTACAGTAGTACCAGATCAACAACATCATAGTGTTATGTGAGGCAGTATGGTACAGTAGTACCAGATCAACAACATCATAGTGTTATGTGAGGCAGTATGGTACAGTAGTACCAGATCAACAACATCATAGTGTTATGTGAGGCAGTATGGTACAGTAGTACCTGATCAACAGCATCATAGTGTTATGTGTGGCAGTATGGTACAGTAGTACCAGATCAACAACATCATAGTGTTATGTGTGGCAGTATGGTACAGTAGTACCAGATCAACAACATCATAGTGTTATGTGAGGCAGTATGGTACAGTAGTACCTGATCAACAACATCATAGTGTTATGTGAGGCAGTATGGTACAGTAGTACCAGATCAACAACATCATAGTGTTATGTGAGGCAGTATGGTACAGTAGTACCTGATCAACAGCATCATAGTGGTATGTGAGGCAGTATGGTACAGTAGTACCTGATCAACAGCATCATAGTGTTATGTGAGGCAGTATGGTACAGTAGTACCAGATCAACAACATCATAGTGTTATGTGAGGCAGTATGGTACAGTAGTACCAGATCAACAACATCATAGTGTTATGTGAGGCAGTATGGTACAGTAGTACCAGATCAACAGCATCATAGTGTTATGTGAGGCAGTATGGTACAGTAGTACCAGATCAACAACATCATAGTGTTATGTGAGGCAGTATGGTACAGTAGTACCTGATCAACAACATCATAGTGTTATGTGAGGCAGTATGGTACAGTAGTACCTGATCAACAACATCATAGTGTTATGTGAGGCAGTATGGTACAGTAGTACCTGATCAACAACATCATAGTGTTATGTGAGGCAGTATGGTACAGTAGTACCAGATCAACAACATCATAGTGTTATGTGAGGCAGTATGGTACAGTAGTACCAGATCAACAACATCATAGTGTTATGTGAGGCAGTATGGTACAGTAGTACCAGATCAACAACATCATAGTGTTATGTGAGGCAGTATGGTACAGTAGTACCAGATCAACAACATCATAGTGTTATGTGAGGCAGTATGGTACAGTAGTACCAGATCAACAACATCATAGTGTTATGTGAGGCAGTATGGTACAGTAGTACCAGATCAACAACATCATAGTGTTATGTGAGGCAGTATGGTACAGTAGTACCAGATCAACAACATCATAGTGTTATGTGTGGCAGTATGGTACAGTAGTACCAGATCAACAACATCATAGTGTTATGTGTGGCAGTATGGTACAGTAGTACCAGATCAACAGCATCATAGTGTTATGTGTGGCAGTATGGTACAGTAGTACCTGATCAACAACATCATAGTGTTATGTGAGGCAGTATGGTACAGTAGTACCTGATCAACAACATCATAGTGTTATGTGAGGCAGTATGGTACAGTAGTACCAGATCAACAACATCATAGTGTTATGTGAGGCAGTATGGTACAGTAGTACCTGATCAACAGCATCATAGTGTTATGTGTGGCAGTATGGTACAGTAGTACCAGATCAACAACATCATAGTGTTATGTGTGGCAGTATGGTACAGTAGTACCAGATCAACAACATCATAGTGTTATGTGAGGCAGTATGGTACAGTAGTACCAGATCAACAGCATCATAGTGTTATGTGTGGCAGTATGGTACAGTAGTACCAGATCAACAGCATCATAGTGTTATGTGAGGCAGTATGGTACAGTAGTACCAGATCAACAACATCATAGTGTTATGTGTGGCAGTATGGTACAGTAGTACCAGATCAACAACATCATAGTGTTATGTGTGGCAGTATGGTACAGTAGTACCTGATCAACAACATCATAGTGTTATGTGTGGCAGTATGGTACAGTAGTACCAGATCAACAACATCATAGTGTTGATTCCTTTTTCTCTACTCATCTGTACTACTGGTTACTGACCTCTGACCTCTCCTGTCCCCCATCTCCTTCCTCCCTCTAACCCCCTAACCACCATCTCCTCTCCCCCTTCCCTCTCCCCCTTTGCTCTGACCTCTCTGACCTCTGTCTTTCAGAGGGATTGGAATAACACAGAACATTCTCATGGGCGTTGAACAATGAAGTCATCTCCTCCCCTGTTTAGGCAGTACTATGAGATGCTGTACAACGCTGCAGATGAGCTGCTCAACCTGGTGGTGGACCAGGGCGTTCGCTACACAGAGCTGGAGTACATCCACGCCCTCAGCCTGCTGCAGAGGAGCCAGACGGGCGTGGGAGACCTGAGCACGCAGAACGTCCGGCTGCAGCGCCTCAAGGAGATCATCTGCGAGCAGGCAGCCTTCAAGCAGGCCACCAAGGACAAGAAGATCACTACTGTTTGAGAGGGGGGACATTGGGAGGCTGTTGTTGGCAATGGTCTGTTTGCATTACTGTCCAGTGTTTCTCAACCTCCTGTCTGGAAAAAGGGTTTAGATTAAAGCTAGTATTTTAGAGCTGACCTAGCAGTGTCAGCTAACCTTCTGAGGGACTGGTCAGCACCTCCACAGGGACGGGTGTTGAACTGCGTTTGTAAAAGTCCTAACTGAGTCTTCATTAGATCCTATGGCAGACCGTAAATAACCATGTAATATGTTTTGGGGGTTGAGATAATGCTGGTAGGCTGTACATTGAGTAGTTACTGATTTAAGGTTTGAACTTAGTTACCAATATGCATCTGTTGTTGTAACTCATCTGCTTATTCACTGGCAAGAATGCAGCCAGTTCCTCAAGAAATCACACACACACACTCTCCAATTTAAAAAATGACTCCCTTCAATCATCCCATATGTGGTCGGCCCTAGTCTCACCTGTGGAGAATGGGGGAATTTTCTGAGAGTCTGGCTTTGGGGCCTTTCTCATCTCATTGTCTTATTACATCTAACTGCTGCTCTCAATTACAGCTCTACCTCCAGCTCTCCCTCGTGGGCCCGCTGACTGTGTCTGCAATACCAGATGCCAGATTAGACTGTCGAGATTATCACTTCTCTCCTCCTGCTTGTGGCCATTTTGTGGACATTCTTCTTCCCCAAGGACAAAGAAAGAAATTGATTCCCCACCTCAGCTGTGGTTCACTCTATTTCTCTCTCACTTTTAGAATAATGTAGATTGGATATAATGTAGCTATAGCCGATTCTGATTATAGTATTTGCCACTGTCCTGAAAAAATACGTTAACTGTGCTGCAGCGTTGAGGTGTGCATGTGTGCTAGGGGATGGGGGCCAATGTATCCAGTACAATTTAAGTGTGTATATAGTCCCAACACTCAAGGTCTTGAACTTAATAGGGATGTAATTGCAAATCACTACTCCCCTTCCTACCACTACAACTGCTAAAACTTCTGCTAAAACTATTCTAAAGTGAATACACTTGCAAGGAGTCACAAATCATTCCTTCCCCTGCATCCCCTCAGTATGTTTAGTTAATTAACTCCGAGGAAAAGTACTTAACAAGAGCGGGGGAGGGAGGAAAGAGAACAGGGGAGAGTTGTGGCAGTGCTGCTCACCAGAACCCAGCGGAACCATCCATCATAATGACATGTAGGCTGGGATCAATATGAGCCTTGTGGTTGCCGGAGGGATTGCCTAGTGCCATAGGAACAGCATTTATTTTACTCAGCACACTCAAGACACACACATACACGTACACACACACAATAAACACGTCCTATATTACACACACACACGATGGAGGTCTCTATGGCTTGCAGTACTCTGCACAAGTGAGGAGTTTTTTTCTGCTGATTCTGTGAACAAGAGAACACTCCATCTGGATTTAAATGATCTGGTATATCGGACCCCTATACCCACATTTTAAATAATGTAAAGATCTACAAAAATATTTCACTTTTTTTTTTAAACGCTTTGCTTTATTTGTTTGTTTAAGACATGTCGTTTTGCACATCTACAGTGTGTAATATGAGAGTGGTTTCATGTCTGATGAGTTTTTTCACAAACACCTGATAAGAACGGAGGTTAATGAGTCCCTGTGTGATTTAAGGATTAATTTGATCATTTCTCCATTGTCTGTTAAAAGTCCCTTTCAGACCAATGCCTTGAATAGCAATCCTACACTGAATTAAAGATGACTTGCCATTGTGTACACTGATCTTGCTGAAATAAAACATCAAAATTCCTCTGTGTATATGAGCAGTTTGTGTGTTTTTGTACAATGAAAAGTGCCAGTTTCCTACCTTGGAACTAGTTTCTTCCATTGACACAGAGGAATTGATGAATGCCATACAGAACGAAACACTACCCAAACAACATGGTCTGTCTATGCGCTGTTGCACCGTATAATTCAAAATCTTTTCACATTGACACAAATTGACTTTGTCCCATGATGTCATTTTAGATAGACGGATCCAAAATATACACTGTCAGGAATTGAGCTCAGCTGCCAGATCTGATGGGACGTCAGAAGGCTTTTCTATAGAATGATCAAGACCTGTTGAAAGATGTCTGATGCACAAAGCACACTACTTTAAATCTAGTATGTCAAGCTTTTTCTGCATTTTGGTGAGCATGATTGAGGTTTCAACATGGTGATTAGTGTAAAGTTATTAGAAGATTTAATGGCGAATATTTGTCTCAGCACACTAAAATGAAAATGCAGGAATATATTACTTTTTCCAGATGGTGGAACCAGGGTTTGAAAGCTTTTATGAACTGTTGGGGAGTAAATGAATCAAAAACGACATATCCCACAGTTCAATTCACCTACTGACACGTCGTCATCGTTACTAAGCAACAGAGAACGCTATCCGCTCCAGCTGAGCCAACTTTCAAAATAGCTACCTACCAAGGCTAATTAGTAAGTAAAAATATACCAAAAGTATTCTCATGCCAAACAATTTCATTCAAAATGTCTTCTACTTCGACAATTTACAATTTGCAAGATATCGGGAAGCAAACAACGCCCCAGTATTCCTCTGGGTCACCCACTTGCTATCCTCATGAGTCAGTGACACAGGAGACCACTGATGCGCAACCATTTCCTGCTGTGGTTCATCAGCCGTGTGCAGACACGTTTTCAACCTCCGAGGAAGAGAAGGAGGAGAAGACAATGGAGGTAAGGGAGGAAGCTAGGGGTAACAGCTAAATTAATAAAGATGCTAGCTGCTTTAGTCAGATGGGCCATGAGGCTTGGTGAATAAGACGCTGTTAATGTTAATTACTTTGAGGATGCAAGCAACTTCTCTCTCTCTCTTTCTACTCAGAGTTTCATAATAACAGAAGTTTGGTGCAAAAAAACAATGCATTGACAATGCATGACTTGTTCTATTGTGTACTGCAAAACATTTTGATGTAGCTATGTCTCATACAGAAACACGATGGTGTGTTGACTGAAGAGGACGTTTCCAGCTGTTTATCCAACCTGGGACACTCTGCCACTGGACTAGAGCATGTCTACCAGTTCCTCTGTGCGCCTGTAAGAACACATACACACACTTCAGGTTGATAGTGTAACCCCATCAATCGCTGATAATATGCTTCACAAGAGTAACTGTTTTCCATCAGACTATACGCGGAAGAGTATCTAACAAATCTGTTTACTTTCCATTTGTGTTGTGGTTCTTTTCTTGTTTTGTTTTCTATGTCACGTGGAATTCAATTTCGGAATATGTCTCTATCCAGGGTCGAAATCTGAATAATGTATCCATCCTATGCAATTACGTCCACCTTCAAAAGCTAGAACTTCCTTACAACAAAATAAAAGGTGTGTGTGTCTCATATTAACAAATGCACTGTATGCCTTGTTAGGATTCTAATTACTGATATAGAAAATGTAGCTTGATTAGCCTAATTAATTAAACAACGGTTAATTTCTCATCGGTGCCCTTGTAACTTCTTCTATGCTTCTGGTCTGTATAAAAACAGTTGTGTGGCAGGTGTTGCCATCTCTCCCACTCTGCTCGCCCGACTCTCCTAATGTTTGTTGACTGGTAGATTTATCCTGTGTAAGCCACATGCCGTATCTCATCATCCTGGACGCCTCCCACAACCAACTCACCGACTTCTTTGGATTCCAGCCGCCCAAGAACCTCAAGGTGGGACCTTCAGCAGACAGGATAAGACAACGGTTGATTTGTGGCTTGGGATTTCTTGATGCCTATAGTCCCAGAAGATGGGTTCCAATCATCATAGACCATTTATACTGTAGTGTCATTCCATATGCTTACTAAGTATTACCTACCCTGCAATGACAAGGAACTTACCAGGGCTGACTTCTTCTTATTGTTTGTCAGTGAGTTATACAGTACTAGTAGAAGTTATCATATTATACATGCATTTGGTTGTTTATTTTCATTTTTCTTCATTGCAAAAAGCATTTAAAGATTGGTCCATTTGATTCACTATTCATGTTTGTTGTATTCCGCAGGAGGTTAACTTTTCCCATAACCAGATGTCAGTGATGACACATTTGTCAGCCTACTCGTCTTTGAGTAAACTGAATCTGGACTGTATCCTTCAAAATGTATTTACACACACACACACACACACACGTACACGTCAAGTTCTTATCTAGACTACTTCCTCATTCTATACCATTCTTAACATGTGCCCGTTCTGGATAGACAACTGTTTCAGTGAGATCGGTGGTCTGCTGCATTGTGACAGCCTCACACACCTCAGCCTGGCACACAACAAGATCTCCTGTATCAGTGGCCTGGACAACCTGCCAATCAAAGACCTCTGTCTGGTAGGTCCTAACTTGAATTATTCAATTTCTAACACTTTTCATGTGTGTTATATATGGAGATGTTACTTTACATGAATAATTACATTGCGTGTGTTTGTTGAATAGTTTGATTCTTAAAGATAATATTTTACCATGCGTTATGCTCATTTATGAATATGCCTATCCGGTTGTATAGACGCAGCTCTCCAAGCTCATCAGTACTGTGGTTAGTGGTTGGTCTTGTGGCTGATTTAATATGGCCTACAGACTAGGACACAAGTGTTTTCTTGTGAATCAGTTGTTTTCTGTTTTCACCTTGATGTCCCTACCTGCTGTCTACATTCTTCCATTATGTCATGGCTTTTCTAAAAGGTTTCCCCCCCAGTATGGTGCCAGTTATGCTACACACAATATTTGACCACTTCTTTCTCTTCAAACATGACGACAGCAGGTGGTGTATTTTTAACTCTCCCCTCCCCCCTCTCCTGTCTCATATTTAAACCACAGACATAATTGAGCTTCAGCTTTTCAAAGACACACAGACATGGGCTCCAGTGTGAGAGCCACCATATGGCTGTGCCAGCGGGCCTCCAGACCCTTCCCTCTCCCTCTCTGACGGATGCTGGTGTCCTTTATCAAAGTGATTCCTCATCGTCAGCACGATGTAGCCGTGTCCCCTGTCCGCTTCCACCCTCCCCTCTGGGACCAGCTGCCGGCGGTGTGAGCAGGCCTGGACCCTGTTCAACACCCCCTCCTCTCCTCTCTTATTCCTTCACCCCTCCATAGCATCCCAGCCGCTGTCTCCATCTCCCCTCCCCCTTCCCTCTCGGCCCTCTCCTGCCCAGCCCCGCTCCCCAACAGCGTGCTACCTGTCAGCCAGCCTCCTCTCTCAGCCCATCACACCCTGGCCTCGAGAGCTTCCAGGGCTCCGCGCGGTCACCGTCCCCCGCTGTCGGCAGCCCTCTGCCAGAAAGGCTAGTGGAGGAGGGCAGGGCATGGGGGCCGCGGGGGCTGGATCATAAATGACAGCCCACGCAGGGGGAAGGTGGGGTGGGGATGGGTAGTTATAGAGCAGGAGGGATGGTGGGTTCTAGAGGAGAGGAGGACTGGTCTGTAGTGCTTTTGGCATGCCCACACCAGTGTCTGGCCAGCTGTTCACCTGTCACTCCTCACCTGTCAGCCCAGACCATTGGAGCTGGCCTGTCAATCATACACACGTCTCAGGGAAAAGTTTTATACTCCTTACAGATGGGGAAGGGAACACTCAATGTTAACTTTGATAGTGAGGGTGTGGTGTGTGTGTGTGTGTGTGTGTGTGTGTGTGTGTGTGTGTGTGTGTGTGTGTGTGTGTGTGTGTGTGTGTGTGTGTGTGTGTGTGTGTGTGTGTGTGTGTGTCACACAGGAATCACACACACACAATAGTACACACCAATAACACATCAACCATCACAATGCAAGACAATAGCATACGCTGAACTCACACACATTCGCAAACACTCACCCAAACACACAAACACACACAAACAAAGAAACTTTTGCAATAGGGTTCATTAACCTAACATTGCTGTCCTGTTTCTCAGACAGAAGAACTGGATATGAACCAGGATTTCACAACCCTTATCCCTGTGGAGGATTCAATACAATCATTAACAACTTGCATTCCTACAACGGTATTTCTTTCAGGCCAACCATTTGTCAGGGCAATAATTAATATCAACAAGAACTATCCTTGGAGGACTAGTGTTCATTGCACTGTGGGTTGTAAGGTGTCCAGTAAAATTATAGAGCAGAAACACAGCAACATGTCAGCAATATGTTTGATAGTAAATTAGCATTCACTGAGCGCCACCAAACAAATGTTTTCCATGGTAAACAAACAGTGTGTGTTTGTTTCAATATAATTGTCATTGTGGGTCCAGCATCGCTTATTAGCCCCGAGAACAGCAGCGGTCCAATCAGCACAGTATGTACTTGCATGTGCAACTGTTTGTCTGTGTGTGTGTCTGTGTGTGTGTGTGTGTGTGTGTGTGTGTGTGTGTGTGTGTGTGTGTGTGTGTGTGTGTGTGTGTGTGTGTGTGTGTGTGTGTGTGTGTGTGCGTGTGACATGGGCGTGTGTATGTGTGTGTGTAGGAGGAGGGAGAGTTGTGTGTGCGTGCGTGTGTGTGAGCTTATATGAGTTCATTAATATGTGTGTGTGTATTTGTTCACACGGTATTCATATTCCCAGTGTTTGTCATGTATCACGTCCTCTCTGTCCAGAGGGGGAATCAGATTGAGAAGATAGAGAACGTGGAGACTCTGAGAACCCTGCAGGTCCTGGATCTGTCTCTGAACCGGATCACCAGTCTGTCAGGCCTGCAGAATCTCCATCTGCTGGGCTCCATCAACCTGGAGAGGAACCTGGTGAGACACAGTCCATTCCTTAATGTCCTGCTCTCTTGTCAACCTGGAGAGGAACCTGGTGAGACACAGTCCATTCCTTAATGTCCTGCTCTCTTGTCAACCTGGAGAGGAACCTGGTGAGACACAGTCCATTCCTTAATGTCCTGCTCTCTTGTCAACCTGGAGAGAAACCTGGTGAGACACAGTCCATTTCTTAATGTCCTGCTCTCTTGTCAACCTGGAGAGGAACCTGGTGAGACACAGTCCATTCCTTAATGTCCTGCTCTTGTCTCTGCCACTGTCTGCATGGTACCAATGGCCAGTATCACTAAACCACCTAGCGACTGTATACCAGGAGCTGAGTGATAAAGCTATTCCACTGCATCAACTGATAGATTGGCTGTGGTATTAAATGTAGTTTTAATCGTTTTTAAAGGATTTATTCTTAATCCAAGCATCTGATCTTTTTTGTGTATGATATACTGTTCTCAGATCAGTGAAATCAAGGAGGCCACACACATCCATGACCTGTGCCTGCTCCGAGAGCTGAATCTGCAGAGAAACCTAGTCCAGGTAGCTGCACTGCACCTACACCCAGAACACATCACTAAACTAACAAGTTAGCTCCCTAATGCTGTCTGCTTCCTCTGTACTGACAATAGACATGTCCATGAAAATGCTGCTTCTTTCACTGTCGTTTCAACCTCAGGAGCAACTGGACTATAGACTGGCAGTGATCTTCCTCCTTCAACACCTGACTGGCCTGGACCAGGAGAAAGTCACAGTAGAGGAGAAGGCAGGTTGGATGTATGAGATGGTTATCAGTGATGGAACTTAAGGTTTTTGGGCACTAGTAGACTGGCGCTGGCCAGCCGGGCTAGTAGACTGGCGCTGGCCAGCCGGGCTAGTAGACTGGCGCTGGCCAGCCGGGCTAGTAGACTGGTGCTGGCCAGCCGGCTAGTAGACTGGTGCTGGCCACCCAGCTAGTAGACTGGTGCTGGCCAGCCGGCTAGTAAAGCACAATTGATACTAGCCTACAGTAGGTCCAAAATCTGATAGGTGAAGATGGAAAAGACAACCTTTCTCCTGCATCTCGGGCTAGCTGGGTAATGTTCTGCTAGGTGTCCATCCCTGTGTGTAATACTGTGCCTATAGCAAGTGGAGGAGGGGCATCAATAACTGAGTGGCATGTTTTGCTAATTGGGACAGTGAATGCTAACCTAGTATGTTGTTTATTTAAAACAGTGGGCATCTGTCAGGATCTGTACCGGTTTATAATATAGGTCAGTGATACAGTTGAAGTCGGAAGTTTACATACACTTAGGTTGGAGTCATTAAAACTCGTTTTTCAACCACTCCACAAATTTCTTGTTAACAAACTATAGTTTTGGCAAGTCGGTTAGTACATCTACTTTGTGCATGACACAAGTAATTTTTCCAACAATTGTTTACAGACAGATTATTTCACTTATAATTCACTGTATCACAATTCCAGTGGGTCAGAAGTTTGCATACACTAAGTTGACAGCTTGGAACATTCCAGAAAATGATGTCATGGCTTTAGAAGCTTCTGATAGGCTAATTGACATCATTTGAGTCAATTGGAGGTGTACCTGTGGATGTATTTCAAGGCCTACCTTCAAACTCAGTGCCTCTTTGCTTGACATCATGGGAAAAACAAAAGAAATCAGCCAAGACCTCAGAAAGATATTTGTAGACCTCCACAAGTCTGAAGGTACCACGTTCCTCTGTACGAACAATAGTACGCAAGTATGAACACCATGGGACCACACAGCCGTCATACCACTCAGGAAGGAGACGCGTTCTGTCTCCTAGAGATGAACGTACTTTGGTGCGAAAAGTGCAAATCAATCCCAGAACAACAGCAAAGGACCTTGTGAAGATGCTGGAGGAAACAGGTACAAAAGTATCTATATCCACAGTAAAACGAGCCCTATATCGACATAACCTGAAAGGCCTCTCAGCAAGGAAGAAGCCACTGCTCCAAAACCACCATGAAGAAAAAGCCAGACTACAGTTTGCAACTGCACATAGGGAGAAAAATCGTACTTTTTGTAGAAATATCCTCAAGAACTGTTTGGCCATAATGACCATTGTTATGTTAGGAGGAAAAAGGGGGAAGGCTTGCAAGCCAAAGAACACCATCCCAACCGTGAAGCACGGGGGTGGCAGCATCATGTTGTGGGGGTGCTTTGCTGCAGGAGGGACTGGTGCACTTCACAAAATAGATGGCATCATGAGGCAGGAAAATGATGTGGATATATTGAAGCAACATCTCAAGACATCAGTCAGGAAGTTAAAGTTTGGTTGCAAATGGGTCTTCCAAATGCACAATGACCCCAAGCATACTTCCAAAGTTGTGGCAAATGGCTTAAGGATAACAAAGTCAAGGTATTGGAATGGCCATCACAAAGCCCTGACCTCAATCCTATAGAAAATGTGTGGGCAGAACTGAAAAAGCGTGTGCGAGCAAGGAGGCCTACAAACCTGACTCAGTTACACCAGCTCAGTCAGGAGGAATGGGCCAGAATTCACACAACTTATTGTGGGAAGCTTGTGGAAGGCTACCCGAAATGTTTGACCAAAGTTATACAATTTAAAGGCAATGCTACCAAATACTAAGTGAGTGTATGTAAACTTCTGACCCACTGGGAATGTGATGAAAGAAATAAAATCTGAAATAAATCATTCTCTCTACTATTATTCTGACATTTCACATTCTTAAAATGAAGTGGTGATCCTAACTGACCTAAGACAGGGAATTTGTACTAGGATTACATTTCAGGAATTGTGGAAAAACTGAGTTTAAATGTAATTGGCTAAGGTGTATGTAAACTTCTGACTTCAACTGTACATACGTTACTTCTAGATAGGACTGACTTGAAATAAGATATTTATCGGCAATGTGACGTATGATTGTCTCCTCTGTGTTCCCCAGGTGTCTGCTGTGAACATTGTTACATATGAACGTCTCCTCTGTGTTCCCCAGGTGTCTGCTGTGAACATTGTTACATATGAACGTCTCCCTCTGTGTTCTCCAGGTGTCTGCTGTGAACATTGTTACATATGAACGTCTCCTCTGTGTTCCCCAGGTGTCTGCTGTGAACATTGTTACATATGAACGTCTCCCTCTGTGTTCTCCAGGTGTCTGCTGTGAACATTGTTACATATGAACGTCTCCCTCTGTGTTCTCCAGGTGTCTGCTGTGAACATTGTTACATATGAACGTCTCCCTCTGTGTTCTCCAGGTGTCTGCTGTGAACATTGTTACATATGAACGTCTCCCTCTGTGTTCCCCAGGTGTCTGCTGTGAACATTGTTACATATGAACGTCTCCCTCTGTGTTCCCCAGGTGTCTGCTGTGAACATTGTTACATATGAACGTCTCCCTCTGTGTTCTCCAGGTGTCTGCTGTGAACATTGTTACATATGAACGTCTCCTCTGTGTTCCCCAGGTGTCTGCTGTGAACATTGTTACATATGAACGTCTCCCTCTGTGTTCCCCAGGTGTCTGCTGTGAACATTGTTACATATGAACGTCTCCTCTGTGTTCCCCAGGTGTCTGCTGTGAACATTGTTACATATGAACGTCTCCTCTGTGTTCCCCAGGTGTCTGCTGTGAACATTGTTACATATGAACGTCTCCTCTGTGTTCTCCAGGTGTCTGCTGTGAACATTGTTACATATGAACGTCTCCTCTGTGTTCCCCAGGTGTCTGCTGTGAACATTGTTACATATGAACGTCTCCTCTGTGTTCCCCAGGTGTCTGCTGTGAACATTGTTACATATGAACGTCTCCCTCTGTGTTCTCCAGGTGTCTGCTGTGAACATTGTTACATATGAACGTCTCCTCTGTGTTCCCCAGGTGTCTGCTGTGAACATTGTTACATATGAACGTCTCCCTCTGTGTTCTCCAGGTGTCTGCTGTGAACATTGTTACATATGAACGTCTCCTCTGTGTTCCCCAGGTGTCTGCTGTGAACATTGTTACATATGAACGTCTCCTCTGTGTTCCCCAGGTGTCTGCTGTGAACATTGTTACATATGAACGTCTCCCTCTGTGTTCTCCAGGTGTCTGCTGTGAACATCGTTACATATGAACGTCTCCTCTGTGTTCTCCAGGTGTCTGCTGTGAACATTGTTACATATGAACGTCTCCCTCTGTGTTCTCCAGGTGTCTGCTGTGAACATTGTTACATATGAACGTCTCCCTCTGTGTTCCCCAGGTGTCGGCTGTGAACAAGTTCGACCCTCCTCTGGAGGTGGTGGCAGCCAGGGAGCACATGAGTCACATGGTATACCAGCTGATGCAGCCCCAGGTCATCTACGATAGGTAAAAACATCACGACCCACCAACTACCCTGACTGGACTACCCTCCTTATAACTCCGACTTTCAGCCAATCAGAAGTCGCTACGATGAATATTCTAAATAAAGCTTACATACTAAATTAACTTGTGCTCGCAATCTTTAAAAATGAAGAAACCCAGCTTTTCTGACATTTATGCTCTATTTATACATCATAGAAACTGACCTATCCCCTGGCCTGGAAAAATCAGATTTTTCTGATTGGCTTGTTGTCCTGAACAATGGTAAAGTAATTCCTAGACTCTTTATCCTTGTGCTCTCCCTCTCTCTAAATGGTGTACTGTGTCATCCATGTGTTGCTGTGTGCGTGTGTCCCAGCACCCTGCCCAGTCTGGACTCTCCCTACCCCATGCTGGTGTTGACTGGGCCCCAGGCTTGTGGGAAGAGAGAGCTGGCCCACAAGCTCTGCCGAGAGTTCAACGACTTCTTCGCCTACGGGTGAGTCCCAAGGGCCAAATGGTACCCTATTTCCTACATAGTAGTGCACTACTTTTGGCAACCTGTGGCCAAACTCTGAGGGCTTGTATGCATCCATAAATGCACACTTTTCCATATATAGTTGTTGCGATTCGTTCTGAAGGTAGGTAAGGAGTCAAGCGCAGGAGAGCAGAGATGTCAATGTAGCGTTTTTTTAATAGGCAAGTACCAAAACGGTACAGGTACAATGATCAAAAAACACCCAAGACAAATGGGAACTCACAGTTACTCACGGAAGGAGAAAAACCCACGCTCCTTACTATAATAAACACACGTGAATAAACTGAGGAAAGCCTCTACAAGCAACATGAAAAATAATCCCGCACAAACCTACGCGGGGAAACAGATAAATATACACACAGGAATTAAAGCAAATGAAAACCAGGTGTGAAGGAACCAAAGACAAAACAAACGGAAAAAGAAAAATGGATCGGTGATGGCTAGTAGGCCGGCGACGCCGACCGCCGCCCGAACAGGGAGAGGAACTACCTTCGGTGGAAGTCGTGACAATAGTGCACTACTTTTGGCCAGCTTGCTTCTAGGATTTTGTGCTCATCGGAATAGACTTTATCAAAGGATGCAGTTACCTTGAATATGAGAAGGCCTGGTCACAGAGGTGAAGGGTTAGGGTTATTGTTTAGGATGGTACTAAATATATTTCACTAGGATCCCCTCTGGTTCCCCATCCATAGATACATGATACTTCCACACTGTTAAACCAGATGGTCAATACTTCCAACACATGAGCAATGGCGAGTGATAAATAACAAGGTTCCCTACGACGGGCAGTAGAAGAACTATAGAAGCAGTAAATAGTGGTATAGAGAGCACATACACTGGAGCGCTGGAATCAAAAGAGCATCTGCTGGACATGGCTTGTCTGTGGCTCTCACCTCACGCTGGTTTTAATAGAAACCTCTTCACCAGGGTTCTCTATCCCTGTTCCTGGAGAGATAGCCTCCTGTAGGTTTTAACCCTGTTCCTGGAGAGATACCCTCCTGTAGGTTTTAACCCTGTTCCTGGAGAGATACCCTCCTGTAGGTTTTAACCCTGTTCCTGGAGAGCTACCCTCCTGTAGGTTTTAACCTTGTTCCTGGAGAGATACCCTCCTGTAGGTTTTAACCCTGTTCCTGGAGAGATACCCTCCTGTAGGTTTTATCCCTGTTCCTGGAGAGATACCCTCCTGTAGGTTTTAACCCTGTTCCTGGAGAGATACCCTCCTGTAGGATTTATCCCTGTTCCTGGAGAGATACCCTCCTGTAGGATTTATCCCTGTTCCTGGAAAGATACCCTCCTGTAGGTTTTAACCCTGTTCCTGGAGAGCCACCCTCCTGTAGGTTTTAACCCTGTTCCTGGAGAGATACCTTCCTGTAGGTTTTAACCCAAACCCTGTTCCCGGAGAGATACCCCCTGTAGGTTTTAACCCTGTTCCTGGAGAGATACCCTCCTGTAGGTTTTAACCCTGTTCCTGGAGAGATACCCTCCTGTAGGTTTTATCCCTGTTCCTGGAGAGATACCCTCCTGTAGGTTTTAACCCTGTTCCTGGAGAGATACCCTCCTGTAGGTTTTAACCCTGTTCCTGGAGAGATACCCTCCTGTAGGTTTTAACCCTGTTCCTGGAGAGATACCCTCCTGTAGGTTTTAACCCTGTTCCTGGAGAGATACCCTCCTGTAGGTTTTAACCCAAACCCTGTTCCTGGAGAGGTACCCTCCTGTAGGTTTTAACCCTGTTCCTGGAGAGCCACCCTCCTGTAGGTTTTAACCCTGTTCCTGGAGAGATACCCTCCTGTAGGTTTTAACCCTGTTCCTGGAGAGATACCCTCGTGTAGGATTTATCCCTGTTCCTGGAGAGATACCCTCCTGTAGGTTTTAACCCTGTTCCTGGAGAGATACCCTCCTGTAGGTTTTAACCCTGTTCCTGGAGAGCCACCCTCCTGTAGGTTTTAACCCTGTTCCTGGAGAGCCACCCTCCTGTAGGTTTTAACCCAAACCCTGTTCCTGGAGAGCCACCCTCCTGTAGGTTTTGAGTGCTCAACCTCACCTGGGTAGTTGAGTCGGAGTGTGTGTGTGTGTGTGTGTGTGTGTGTGTGTGTGTGTGTGTGTGTGTGTGCTTGTGTGCTTGTGTGCATCAAAGCGAGTGTGTGGCACGTGTCCGTCTATATGTCTAGTCTGTCCGTCTTTCTGTCTCGGTGTGTTGCAATACCATTATGATCCTTAGGCGTTTTTGATTATTTTAAATGTTGGATTATTGTGCGCTTGTTGACATTTACTGCATTGATTGATAGGAACATAAGCAGTTCGCTGCAGCCATAACACCTGCTAAACTGTGTACATGACCAATGAAATTGAGTTGCTAGCTTGAATGTATTGCTGTATTGTCATTGGAACCATTTGTCTCTTGTTGTCACAGAACCTGCCATACCACCAGGGGTCCCTACTTTGGGGAAGAGGACGGGAGCGACTACCATTTTGTCACGGAGGAAGACTTTCAGAACATGATTCACATGGTACATGTTTGAGATTGACTATGTTGCTGTGTGATTGAGCAGAATTACTGATCAACAAATCACCTTGCATCCGTTGTGTGATCAACATTAGCGATTCTGCCCCTCGCCTTGCTCAAACTGATCCCCTCAAACACACTGATAGTGTGTCAGTCTCAGATTAATTGCAATTCTTTCCGTTCGTAAAGATAAAATGTGAAGGTAAAACAATCCATGGTTAGCCCTGTCCATGACACCACCACATATTCATCGTCCTTCAGAATTTAGATATACAGTGTCTTCGGAAAGTATTCAGATCCCTTGACTTTTTCCACATTTTGCTACGTTACAACCTTACAAATCCTTAGGAATCTACACACAATACCTCATAATAACACAGCGAAACAGGTTTTGAGAATTTTTTGCAAATGTCAACAACAAAAAAAACATTTTTAAAGTAAGATTTACATAAATATTCAGACCCTTTGCTATGAGACTCGAAATTGAGCTCAGGTGCATCCTGTTTCCATTGATCATTCTTGAGATTTTTCTACATCTTGATTGGAGTCCACCTATGGTAAATACAATTTATTGGACATGATTTGGAAAAGCACACACCTGTATATAAGGTCCCACAGTTGACAGTGCATGTCAGAGAAAAAACTAAGCCATGATGTCGAAGGAATTGTCCGTAGAGCTCCGAGACAGGATTTTGTTGAGGGTACCAAAACATTTCTGCAGCATTGAAGGTGCCCAAGAACACAATGGCCTCCATTATTCTTAAATGGAAGAAGTTTGGAACCACCAAGAATCTTCCTGGAGCTGGCCGCCGGCCAAACTGAGCAATCGGGGGAGAAGGGCCTTGGTCAGGGAGGTGACCAAGAACCCGATGGTCTCACTGACAGAGTTCTAGAGTTCCTCTGTGGAGACAACCATCTCTTCAGCACTCAACCAATCAGGCCTTTATGGTAGAGTGGCCAGACAGAAGCCACTCCTCAGTAAAAGGCACATGACAGCCCACTTTTAGTTTGCCAAAAGGCACCCAAAGACTCTCAGACCATGAGAAACAAGATTATCTGGTTTGATGAAACCAAGATTGAACTCTTTGGCCTGAATGCCAAGCGTCATGTTTGGAGGAAACACTGCGCTGAAGCATGGTGGTGGCAGCATCATGCTGTGGGGACCGGGAGATTAGTCCGGATTGAGGCAAAGATGAGCGGAGCAAAGTACAGAGAGATCCTTGATGAAAACCTGCTCCAGAGCGCTCAGGACCTCAGACTGGGGCGAACGTTCACCTTCCAACAGGACAACGACCCTAAGCACGCAGCCAAGACAATGCAGGGTTGGCTTCGGGGCAATGTCCATGAGTGGCCCAGCCAGAGCCCGGACTTGAACCCGATCGAAAATCTCTGGAGAGACCTGAAAATAGCTGTGCAGCAACGCTCCACATCCAACCTGACAGAGCTTGGGAGGATATGCAGAGAAGAATGGGAGAAACTCCCCAAATAAAGGTGTGTCAAGCTTGTAGCGTCATACCCAAGAAAACCCAGGCTGTAATTGCTGCCAAAGGTGCTTCAACAAAGGGTCTGAATACTTACACTACCGTTCAAAAGTTTGGGGTCACTTAGAAATGTCCTTGTTTTTGAAAGAAAAGCTATTTTTTTCTCCATTAAAATAACATCAAATTGATCAGAAATACAGTGTTGACATTTTTCATGTTGTTAATGAGTATTGTAGCTGGAAACGGCTGATTTTTTATGGAATATCTACATAGGCGTACAGAGGCCCATTTTCAGCAACCACCACTCCATTGTTCCAATGGCACGTTGTGTTAGCTAATCCAAGTTTATAATTTTAAAATGCTAATTGATCATTAGAAACCCCTTTTGCAATTATGTTAGCACAGCTGAAAACTGTTATGCGGATTAAAGAAGCAATAAAACTGGCCTTCTTTAGACTAGTTGAGTATCTGGAGCATCAGCATTTGTGGGTTCAATTCCAGGCTCAAAATAGCCAGAAACCAAGACTTTCTTCTGAAACTCGTCAGTCTATTCTTGATCTGAGAAATTAAGGCTCTTCCATGCGAGAAATTGCCAAGAAACTGAAGATCTGGTACAACGCTGTGTACTACTCCCTTCACAAAACAGCGCAAACTGGCTCTAACCAGAATAGAAAGAGTGGGAGGCCCCTGTGCACAACTGAGCAAGAGGACAAGTACATTCGAGTGTCTAGTTTGAGAAACAGACGCCTCACAAGTCCTCAACTGGCAGCTTCATTAAATAGTACCCGCAAAACACCAGTCTCAACGTCAACAGTGAAGAGGCGACTCTGGGATGCTGGCCTTCTAGGCACAGTTGCAAAGAAAAAGACATATCTCAGACTGGCCAATAAAAATAAAAGATTAAGATGGGCAAAAGAACACAGACACTGGGCAGAGGAAAATTGGAAAAAAGTGTTCGGATCACAAAGAAGAACATTCGTGAGACGCAGAAAAAATGAAAAGATGCTGGAGGAGTGCTTGATGTCATCTGTCAAGCATGGTGGAGGCAATGTGATGGTCTGGGGGTGCTTTGGTGGTGGTAAAGTGGGAGATTTGTCCAGGGTAAAAGGGATCTTGAAGAAGGAAGGCTATCACTCCATTTTGCAAAGCCATGCCATACCCTGTGGACGGCGCTTAATTGGAGCCAATTTCCTCCTACAACAAGACAATGACCTAAAGCACAGCTCCAAACTATGCAATAACTATTTAGGGAAGAAGCAGTCAGCTGGTATTCTGTCTATAATGGAGTGGCCAGCACAGTCACCGGATCTCAACCCTATTGAGCTGTTGTGGGAGCAGCTTGACTGTATGGTACGTAAGAAGGGCCCATCAAACCAATCCAATTTGTGGGAGGTGCTTCAGGAAGCATGGGGTGAAATCTCTTCAGATTACCTCAACAAATTGACAACTAGAATGCCAAAGGTCTGCATGGCTGTAATTGCTACAAATGAAGGATTCTTTGAGGAAAGCAAAGTTTGAAGGACACAGTTATTATTTCCACTAAAAATCCTTATTTATAACCCTGTCAACGTCTTGACTATATTTCCTATTCATTTTGCAACTCATTTCATGTATTGTTTTCATGGAAAACAAGGACATTTCTAGGTGTTACACTACTGGGATATGTAGATGTGTTTTTTTCATACATCTGCAAAAATGTAGAACAATCTGTTTTCTCTTTGTCATTATGGGGTATCGTGTGTAGATTCATTTAAAAAAAACTTTTTTTTAATCAATTTTAGAATAAGACTGTAACCTGACAAAATGTGGAAAAAGTCAAGGGTCAGCATACTTTCCGAAGGCACGGTTCATCCAGCCAGCAATTTATTTTGTGCAAATGTGTGTAGCCTAGACTTGTCTTCTGGTTTGAAGTTTTGTAAGTTGTTCTCTTAACTCGAAAAGACAGTAAATCAATTGTTATGTCATACTCAGTTATTGGCTACTTAAATATATTTCCTTATATCTAACATTTTTGACACTTCAAAGCACAAGAGTTATCACATATTCCCAAAGGAAGAACTCGTATATATATCCTACACGGGGAGCCTGAGGTACTTTAGAGTATGAATGCCCGGCCAACTTTCTTTTAACTTGAGGCCCATTCATTTGTCTTTCTAAAGGTAAATTTGTAAGCGCCGTGGGGCCTTAATAAATAGAGATCTCTCTCACATTGATATTAGGAGGAAACCCTTTGAAGTGGGGATCCTAGCCGTGCACACTGTAAAGTACAGAGGAAGGTTCTCAGGTGAAGTGGGGATCCTAGCCGTACACACTGTAAAGTACAGAGGAAGGTTCTCAGGTGAAGTGGGGATCCTAACCGTGCACACTGTAAAGTACAGAGGAAGGTTCTCAGGTGAAGTGGGGATCCTAGCCGTACACACTGTAAAGTACAGAGGAAAGTTCTCAGGTGAAGTGGGGATCCTAGCCGTGCACACTGTAAAGTACAGAGGAAGGTTCTCAGGTGAAGTGGGGATCCTAGCCGTACACACTGTAAAGTACAGAGGAAGGTTCTCAGGTGAAGTGGGGATCCTAACCGTGCACACTGTAAAGTACAGAGGAAGGTTCTCAGGTGAAGTAGGGATCCTAGCCGTACACACTGTAAAGTACAGAGGAAGGTTCTCAGGTGAAGTGGGGATCCTAGCCGTGCACACTGTAAAGTACAGAGGAAGGTTCTCAGGTGAAGTGGGGATCCTAGCCGTACACACTGTAAAGTACAGAGGAAGGTTCTCAGGTGAAGTGGGGATCCTAGCCGTACACACTGTAAAGTACAGAGGAAGGTTCTCAGGTGAAGTGGGGATCCTAGCCGTGCACACTGTAAAGTACAGAGGAAGGTTCTCAGGTGAAGTGGGGATCCTAGCCGTACACACTGTAAAGTACAGAGGAAGGTTCTCAGGTGAAGTGGGGATCCTAGCCGTGCACACTGTAAAGTACAGAGGAAGGTTCTCAGGTGAAGTGGGGATCCTAGCCGTACACACTGTAAAGTACAGAGGAAGGTTCTCAGGTGAAGTGGGGATCCTAGCCGTGCACACTGTAAAGTACAGAGGAAGGTTCTCAGGTGAAGTGGGGATCCTAGCCGTGCACACTGTAAAGTACAGAGGAAGGTTCTCAGGTGAAGTGGGGATCCTAGCCGTACACACTGTAAAGTACAGAGGAAGGTTCTCAGGTGAAGTGGGGATCCTAGCCGTGCACACTGTAAAGTACAGAGGAAGGTTCTCAGGTGAAGTGGGGATCCTAGCCGTACACACTGTAAAGTACAGAGGAAGGTTCTCAGGTGAAGTGGGGATCCTAGCCGTGCACACTCTAAAGTACAGAGGAAGGTTCTCAGGTGAAGTGGGGATCCTAACCATGCACACTCTAAAGTACAGAGGAAGGTTCTCAGGTGAAGTGGGGATCCTAGCCGTACACACTGTAAAGTACAGAGGAAGGTTCTCAGGTGAAGTGGGGATCCTAGCCGTACACACTGTAAAGTACAGAGGAAGTGTCTCAGGTGAAGTGGGGATCCTAGCCGTACACACTGTAAAGTACAGAGGAAGGTTCTCAGGTGAAGTGGGGATCCTAGCCGTACACACTGTAAAGTACAGAGGAAGGTTCTCAGGTGAAGTGGGGATCCTAACCGTGCACACTGTAAAGTACAGAGGAAGGTTCTCAGGTGAAGTAGGGATCCTAGCCGTACACACTGTAAAGTACAGAGGAAGGTTCTCAGGTGAAGTGGGGATCCTAGCCGTGCACACTGTAAAGTACAGAGGAAGGTTCTCAGGTGAAGTGGGGATCCTAGCCGTACACACTGTAAAGTACAGAGGAAGGTTCTCAGGTGAAGTGGGGATCCTAGCCGTACACACTGTAAAGTACAGAGGAAGGTTCTCAGGTGAAGTGGGGATCCTAGCCGTGCACACTGTAAAGTACAGAGGAAGGTTCTCAGGTGAAGTGGGGATCCTAGCCGTACACACTGTAAAGTACAGAGGAAGGTTCTCAGGTGAAGTGGGGATCCTAGCCGTGCACACTGTAAAGTACAGAGGAAGGTTCTCAGGTGAAGTGGGGATCCTAGCCGTACACACTGTAAAGTACAGAGGAAGGTTCTCAGGTGAAGTGGGGATCCTAGCCGTGCACACTGTAAAGTACAGAGGAAGGTTCTCAGGTGAAGTGGGGATCCTAGCCGTGCACACTGTAAAGTACAGAGGAAGGTTCTCAGGTGAAGTGGGGATCCTAGCCGTACACACTGTAAAGTACAGAGGAAGGTTCTCAGGTGAAGTGGGGATCCTAGCCGTGCACACTGTAAAGTACAGAGGAAGGTTCTCAGGTGAAGTGGGGATCCTAGCCGTACACACTGTAAAGTACAGAGGAAGGTTCTCAGGTGAAGTGGGGATCCTAGCCGTGCACACTCTAAAGTACAGAGGAAGGTTCTCAGGTGAAGTGGGGATCCTAACCATGCACACTCTAAAGTACAGAGGAAGGTTCTCAGGTGAAGTGGGGATCCTAGCCGTACACACTGTAAAGTACAGAGGAAGGTTCTCAGGTGAAGTGGGGATCCTAGCCGTACACACTGTAAAGTACAGAGGAAGTGTCTCAGGTGAAGTGGGGATCCTAGCCGTACACACTGTAAAGTACAGAGGAAGGTTCTCAGGTGAAGTGGGGATCCTAACCGTGCACACTGTAAAGTACAGAGGAAGGTTCTCAGGTGAAGTGGGGATCCTAGCCGTGCACACTGTAAAGTACAGAGGAAGGTTCTCAGGTGAAGTGGGGATCCTAGCCGTGCACACTGTAAAGTACAGAGGAAGTGTCTCAGGTGAAGTGGGGATCCTAGCCGTGCACACTGTAAAGTACAGAGGAAGGTTCTCAGGTGAAGTGGGGATCCTAGCCGTGCACACTGTAAAGTACAGAGGAAGGTTCTCAGGTGAAGTGGGGATCCTAGCCGTGCACACTGTAAAGTACAGAGGAAGTGTCTCAGGTGAAGTGGGGATCCTAGCCGTACACACTGTAAAGTACAGAGGAAGGTTCTCAGGTGAAGTGGGGATCCTAGCCGTACACACTGTAAAGTACAGAGGAAGGTTCTCAGGTGAAGTGGGGATCCTAGCCGTACACACTGTAAAGTACAGAGGAAGTGTCTCAGGTGAAGTGGGGATCCTAACCATGCACACTGTAAAGTACAGAGGAAGGTTCTCAGGTGAAGTGGGGATCCTAGCCGTGCACACTGTAAAGTACAGAGGAAGGTTCTCAGGTGAAGTGGGGATCCTAGCCGTGCACACTGTAAAGTACAGAGGAAGGTTCTCAGGTGAAGTGGGGATCCTAGCCGTGCACACTGTAAAGTACAGAGGAAGTGTCTCAGGTGAAGTGGGGATCCTAGCCGTGCACACTGTAAAGTACAGAGGAAGGTTCTCAGGGGAAGTTCTTCAGACTGAAACCCTGATGAAGACTGCTTGCTGTGGAAACCTGGGCAGCTTTTCCTTTTCTTTAGACAGACTCCCTGGATCATTCAGACCAGTTCAGATGTAGACCCTTCCTCCCTTATCACATACCTACATCCCAGACTCCCTGGATCATTCAGACCAGTTCAGATGTAGACCCTTCCTCCCTTATCACATACCTACATCCCAGACTCCCTGGATCATTCAGACCAGTTCAGATGTAGACCCTTCCTCCCTTATCACATACCTACATCACAGACTCCCTGGATCATTCAGACCACGTCAGACCAGTTCAGATGGAGACAGAAACATACAGTGCATTCAGAAAGTATTCAGACCCCTTCCCTTTCTCCACATTTTGTTATGTTACAGCCTTATTCTTAAATGGATTAAATAAATCCTCATCAATCTACACACAATGCACTGTACATCAGACTCGTATGCCCAACCACATACACACACACACACACACACACACACAGAGCTCCATCCTGAAAATGTGCCTCAATCAGTAGGTCCTTGTGCTTGTTTTATTGTTCCAACTAGCCTGTCAACAGAGGAACGATAAGGGTGCTTTGTAATTTGGGCCTGATGGTTTCCAACCCTCTAAAAGTAGGGGGTGAAGTTAAGCACGACAAGGGTCGAGCTCCTGAGGGAGTCTCTCAATAGTCAGTAGGGCACAACTTATATCAGAACATCAACAAGAAATGTGATATCTAGAATGTGGGCATGAGAGCCTTACCAATTCTATGTGTTCCATTTCTATCTGAATATTGGGAAAAGGTGTAGCCTACCTTGAGAGTAGGTTACAGTCCTCAGAGCTGTCCGTAGGGTCGTAAAGCGTGATGGATCGTAACGCCGAGCATATCGGCTTCAGGTGCAAGTAGACGAGGGGTCAAAGGGAGCGGCTGTGTGAACTACAGGGTAGCAGTGGAACTGATGGTACCTCTAACTGTAGGGTCAGGAGTTCACCTCACAGGTGGGGACATTATAGCTGCGGTTGTTACTCTTCTCTGGACATAGCAGGGGTCGTGAAGGACCCAGTAGGTCCATCGAAGACCACTTCCATTTTGGAATATGAATTTGACTCTTAACTAAATAAATGTTGCACCCCACGATAGTTGACTGTCCCAACTCACAGCTTTCTGTTAACTTTTGATTTCTCTCTTTTTGCCTCCCCCCCGGTCTCCCTCTCTCGGTCTCTCGGTCTGTCTGTCTGTCTGTCTGTCTGTCTGTCTCTGTCTGTCTGTCTGTCTGTCTGTCTGTGTCATGTCTGTCTGTCTGTCTGTCTGTCTGTCTGTCTGTCTCCCTCTCTCTCCGTCTGTCTGTCTCTCTTTCTTTCCTTCTCCCTCTCTCTCCGTCTGTCTGTCTCTCTTTCTTTCCTTCTCCCTCTCTCTCCGTCTGTCTGTCTCTTTTTCTTTCCTTCTCCCTCTGCTCCTCCATTCTCTGTCTTCTCTCTCTCAGGGTAAGTTCCTCCAGACGATGCAGTATGCGGGCCACTGGTATGGTCTGTCTCGTGAGGCCATAGAAGCCGTGGCCAGGGAGGGCCTGGCCTGCTGTGTGCACATGGAGCTGGAGGTGGGCGTCAACACACACACATTCACATAGCCCAGCAGCATCAAATTGAAAGGCTAATTTTCTCTATACTGTTCTCCCAGGGCGTGTTCAGTCTGAAGAACAGCCACTTTGAGCCGCGTTACATCCTGATGATCCCCACAGACAAGGAGCAGTACGGCAGGCGGCTGAGGACCAGAGCTCTGTACACCCGGACCCAGATAGACCGGGCTGTAGCCCGCGTGGATACATACGCCCTGATCAACAGAGAACGCCCAGGCTTCTTCGACAACGTCATCCCCTGTGGTACGTAGCTGATGATGATGCAGACCAGTATATAGAATATAGATACAGTGGGGCAAAAAAGTATTTAGTCAGCCACCAATTGTGCAAGTTCTCCCACTTAAAAAGATGAGAGAGGCCTGTAATTTTCATCATAGGTACACTTCAACTATGACAGACAAAATGAGAAAAAACAATCCAGCAAATCACATTGTAGGATTTTTAATGAATTTATTTGCAAATTATGGTGGAAAATAAGTATTTATTTTAGAAGTAGAACACAACTAATTGGCTCAAATGCTTTAAGAAGGAAAGAAATTCCACAAATTAACTTTTAACAAGGCACACCTGTTAATTGAAATGCATTCCATGTGACTACCTCATGAAGCTGGTTGAGAGAATGCCAAGAGTGTGCAAAGCTGTCATCAAGGCAAAGGGTGGCTACTTCGAAGAATCTCAAATATAAAATAAAATATGTTTTATTTGTTTAACACTTTTATGGTTACTACATGATTCCATATGTGTTATTTCATAGTTATGATGTCTAGACTATTATTCTACAATGTAGAAAATAGTAATAAATAAAGAAAAACCCTGGAATGAGTAGGTGTGTCTCGACTTTTGACTGGTACTGTAGTTGCATACCCATGTTGTCTATCATGGTTTTAATGGTTCTTGTGATGGTTTTCACTCCATGAACCAACTAAAGCTTTCAGAGTTGACCTGTGTCCTACATATAAAGAAACAAAAAATGTCTGGCCACAACCAAAGGTGCGTTCCTATTGAAACTACCTTCAACTGTCCAGTGAAAATCTTACTTTTAAAAGTTCATGTTCTCTTATCTCTTACCCAATTAATATTGTTGGCGTGTCCTTTATTCGTATTTGTGTCCAAAGCATAAATTAGAGAGAAAAAACCCCACCTCAAACTTGTATCTCAAACAGACCATTTAAAAAATGCTTGCTATTTACTTACCGGCTAATATAGCCAATCAGTGGCCTACTCGCGTGAATATTTTTAATGACCGGTATACGCCCACGCCATTCCAAACCATAAAATCTGCTTTTTAACATACGTAATTACCATCTTTTGGAAGGAAAACTATTTCACTAATATTGTAAAAAATGATAGGTCATATTTCTGAGATATCTGGACAGTGACTTTAAGAGATTTATCTAAAGAATCTAACGTCTGGCGAGGGGTGTGTGTGTGTGTGTGTGTGTGTGTGTGTGTGTGTGTGTGTGTGTGTGTGTGTGTGTGTGTGTGTGTGTGTGTGTGTGTGTGTGTGTGTGTGTGTGTGTGTGTGTGTGTGTGTGTGTGTGTGTGTGTGTGTGGACATGACAGGGATGCGAAGAAAGATACGCAGACACGCTGTACTAATGTATGGAGATTATTTTAATAGTGTGTGTGTTCAGATGAGCCAGTGGAGGCATACAGAACCCTGAGGCAGGTGGTGAAGGACTATCTGGGAGTGGAGGAGCAGGGAGGAGAGGACCAGAGCACCACAGACAACACCTCCACAGGTGGGTGTGTGTGTTTGTGTGCATTACAGCACATATAGTGGGGAGAACAAGTATGTGATACACTACCGATTTTGCAGGTTTTCCTACTTACAAAGCATGTAGAGGTCTGTCATTTTTATCATAGGTACACTTCAACTGTGAGAGATGGAATCTAAAACAAAAATCCAGAAAATCACATTGTATGATTTTTAAGTAATTCATTTGCATTTTATTGCATGACATAAGTATTTGATCGCCTACCAACCAGTAAGAATTCCGGCTCTCACAGACCTGTTAGTTTTTCTTTAAGAAGCCCTCCTGTTCTCCACTCATTACCTGTATTAACTGCACCTGTTTGAACTCGTTACCTGTATAAAAGACACCTGTCCACAAACTCAATCAAACAGACTCCAACCTCTCCACAATGGCCAAGACCAGAGAGCTGTGTAAGGACATCAGGGGTAAAATTGTAGACCTGCACAAGACTGGGATGGGCTACAGGACAATAGGCAAGCAGCTTGGTGAGAAGGCAACAACTGTTGGCGCAATTATTAGAAAATTGAAGAAGATGAAGATGACGGTCAATCACCCTCGATCTGGGGCTCCATGCAAGATCTCACCTCGTGGGGCATCAATGATCATGAGGAAGGTGAGGGATCAGCCCAGAACTACATGGCAGGACCTGGTCAATGACCTGAAGATAGCTGGGACCACAGTCTCAAAGAAAACCATTAGTAACACACTACGCCATCATGGATTAAAATCCTGTAGCGCACGCAAGGTCCCCCTGCTCAAGCCAGCGCATGTCCAGGCCCGTCTGAAGTTTGCCAATGTCCATCTGGATGATCCAGAGGAGGAATGGGAGAAGGTCATGTGGTCTGATGAGACAAAAATAGAGCTTTTTGGTCTAAACCCCACTCGCCGTGTTTGGAGGAAGAAGAAGGATGAGTACAACCCCAAGAACACCATCCCAACCGTGAAGCATGGAGGTGGAAACATCATTCTTTGGGGATGCTTTTCTGCAAAGGGGACAGGACGACTGCATCGTATTGAGGGGAGGATGGATGGGGCCATGTATCGCGAAATCTTGGCCAACAACCTCCTTCCCTCAGTAAGAGCATTGAAGATGGGTCGTGGCTTGGTCTTCCAGCATGACAACGACCCGAAACACACAGCCAGGGCAACTAAGGAGTAGCTCCGTAAGAAGCATCTCAAGGTCCTGGAGTGGCCTAGCCAGTCTCCAGACCTGAACCCAATAGAAAATCTTTGGAGGGAGCTGAAAGTCCGTATTGCCCAGCGACAGCCCCGAAACCTGAAGGATCTGGAGAAGGTCTGTATGGAGGAGTGGGCCAAAATCCCTGCTGCAGTGTGTGCAAACCTGGTCAAGAACTACAGGAAACGTATGATCTCTGTAATTGCAAACAAAGGTTTCTGTACCAAATATTAAGTTCTGCTTTTCTGATGTATCAAATACTTATGTCATGCAATAAAATGCAAATTAATTACTTAAAAATCATACAATGTGATTTTCTGGATTTTTGTTTTAGATTCTGTCTCTCACAGTTGAAGTGTACCTATGATAAAAATGACAGACCTCTACATGCTTTGTAAGTAGGAAAACCTGCAAAATCGGCAGTGTCTCAAATACTTGTTCTCCCCACTGTATGTGCGACCAAGTGTGTCATTAACGTGTCAGCATCTGTGACAGAGTTGAAGAGGGACTCCTTAGTGGACGAGGCGCTCCCAGCCCCCTTCACCAGGCCAGAGACAGTCTTTATGTCCTGTTCCGCTCCAGACATGGACCCCTCAGACCACAACTGTAGGAAGTACTACAACAAGGTTCAGGTCCAGCTCACCCCACAGAAGACCTCAGCAGTGAGTCACAACATACACACACGTCAGTAGTCACCAAACCTGCACCTGGTCAACTATGGTATTCAGGCTTTTGTTTCAGCCCAGCACTAATTTGTCTGATTCAACCAATCAAGGTCTTGGTGAGCAGTTGATTAGTTGGATCTGACTGATCCAGTCCTGAGGAACCAGGTGTGTGCACTCTGGCCAAACATTGATTAATCAACGTAGTGCCAGGATGAAAGAGATAACAGCTGCACTGTAGACCTGGAGGACAGGAGTCCTACACCTAGGGTCAGTAAGGCAGGGTATATTGCAGGTAGTTTGGCAACCCTAGGTGAATCCCCTGTGCTAAATCTGTCTGCCTTGTGCTATTGATCACAATGATCTAGATCAGGGTACTCAACTCTGACCCCACGAGGTCCGGAGCCTGCTGGTTTTCTGTTCTTCCTGATCATTAATTGCATACACCTGGTGTCCCAGGTCTAAATCAGTCCCTGATTAGAGGGGAACAATGTCAAACTGCAGTGGAATTGGCGTCAAGGTCCAGAGTTGAGTTTGAGGGATCTAGCTCAATCATCTGACTGATTAATATCAGGGTAGACATTGCTGAGCTAGATAACCTTATTCATCTTATCTCTCTTTCTGGGCCGTAGGAGCTGGCCTCCATCCACAGACACAGCATCATGTTTAAATACTGTATCTCTCTCTCTGGGCCGTAGGAGCTGGCCTCCATCCACAGACACAGCATCATGTTTAAATACTGTATATCTCTCTCTGGGCGGTAGGAGCTGGCCTCCATCCACAGACACAGCATCATGTTTAAATACTGTATCTCTCTCTCTGGGCCATAGGAGCTGGCCTCCATCCACAGACACAGCATCATGTTTAAATACTGTATCTCTCTCTCTGGGCCGTAGGAGCTGGACTCCATCCACAGACACAGTGTCATGTTTAAATACTGTATCTCTCTCTCTCTGGGCCGTAGGAGCTGGCCTCCGTCCACAGACACAGCGTCATGTTTAAGGACTGTATCTCTCTTTCTGGGCCGTAGGAGCTGGACTCCATCCACAGACAGTGTCATGTTTAAATACTGTATCTCTCTCTCTGGGCCATAGGAGCTGGCCTCCGTCCACAGACACAGCGTCATGTTTAACTACTGTATCTCTCTCTCTGGGCCGTAGGAGCTGGCCTCCATCCACAGACACAGCGTCATGTTTAAATACTGTATCTCTCTCTCTGGGCCGTAGGAGCTGGCCTCCGTCCACAGACACAGCGTCATGTTTAAGGACTGTATCTCTCTCTCTGGGCCGTAGGAGCTGGACTCCATCCACAGACACAGTGTCATGTTTAAATACTGTATCTCTCTCTCTGGGCCATAGGAGCTGGCCTCCGTCCACAGACACAGCGTCATGTTTAAATACTGTATCTCTCTTTCTTGGCCGTAGGAGCTGGCCTACATCCACAGACACAGCGTCATGTTTAAATACTGTATCTCTCTCTCTGGGCCGTAGGAGCTGGCCTCCATCCACAGACACAGCATCATGTTTAAATACTGTATCTCTCTCTCTGGGCCATAGGAGCTGGCCTCCATCCACAGACACAGAGTCATGTTTAAGTACTGTATCTCTCTCTCTGGGCCGTAGGAGCTGGCCTCCATCCACAGACACAGCATCATGTTTAAATACTGTATCTCTCTCTCTCTGGGCCGTAGGAGCTGGCCTCCATCCACAGACACAGCATCATGTTTAAATACTGTATCTCTCTCTCTGGGCCGTAGGAGCTGGCCTCCATCCACAGACACAGCATCATGTTTAAATGCTGTATCTCTCTCTCTGGGCCGTAGGAGCTGGACTCCATCCACAGACAGAGCATCATGCTTAAATACTGTATCTCTCTCTCTGGGCCGTAGGAGCTGGCCTCCATCCACAGACACATTCTCATGTTTAAATACTGTATCTCTCTCTCTGGGCCGTAGGAGCTGGCCTCCATCCACAGACACATTCTCATGTTTAAATACTGTATCTCTCTCTCTGGGCCGTAGGAGCTGGCCTCCATCCACAGACACAGCATCATGTTTAAGTACTGTATCTCTCTCTCTGGGCCATAGGAGCTGGCCTCCATCCACAGACACAGCGTCATGTTTAAATACTGTATCTCTCTCTCTGGGCCGTAGGAGCTGGCCTACATCCACAGACACAGCGTCATGTTTAAATACTGTATCTCTCTCTCTCTGGGCCGTAGGAGCTGGCCTCCATCCACAGACACAGCATCATGTTTAAATACTGTTTCTCTCTCTCTGGGCCGTAGGAGCTGGCCTCCATCCACAGACACAGCATCATGTTTAAATACTATATCTCTCTCTCTGGGCCATAGGAGCTGGCCTCCATCCACAGACACAGCATCATGTTTAAATACTGTATCTCTCTCTCTGGACCGTAGGAGCTGGCCTCCATCCACAGACACAGCATCATGTTTAAATACTGTATCTCTCTCTCTGGGCCGTAGGAGCTGGCCTCCATCCACAGACACAGCATCATGTTTAAAATACTGTATCTCTCTGGGCCGTAGGAGCTGGCCTCCATCCACAGACACAGCATCATTTTTAAATACTGTATCTCTCTCTCTCTGGGCCGTAGGAGCTGGCCTTCATCCACAGACACAGCATCATGTTTAAATACTGTATCTCTCTCTCTGGGCCGTAGGAGCTGGCCTCCATCCACAGACACAGCATCATGTTTAAATACTGTATCTCTCTCTCTGGGCGGTAGGAGCTGGCCTCCATCCACAGACACAGCATCATGTTTAAATACTGTATCTCTCTCTCTGGGCCGTAGGAGCTGGCCTCCATCCACAGACACAGCATCATGTTTAAATACTGTATATCTCTCTCTGGGCGGTAGGAGCTGGCCTCCATCCACAGACACAGCGTCATGTTTAAATACTGTATCTCTCTCTTTCTGGGCCGTAGGAGCTGGCCTCCATCCACAGACACAGCATCATGTTTAAATACTGTATCTCTCTGGGCCGTAGGAGCTGGCCTCCATCCACAGACACAGTGTCATGTTTAAATACTGTATCTCTCTCTCTCTGGGCCGTAGGAGCTGGCCTCCATCCACAGACACAGCATCATGTTTAAATACTGTATCTCTCTCTCTGGGCGGTAGGAGCTGGCCTCCATCCACAGACACAGCGTCATGTTTAAATACTGTATCTCTCTCTCTGGGCCGTAGGAGCTGGCCTCCATCCACAGACACAGCCTCATGTTTAAATACTGTATCTCTCTCTCTGGGCCATAGGAGCTGGCCACCATCCACAGACACAGCGTCATGTTTAAATACTGTATCTCTCTCTCTGGGCCGTAGGAGCTGGCCTCCATCCACAGACGGCAGCAGCTGGTCAGAGAGGCTCTGATGGGGAAGAGTCCCAGAGCCTACACCCAGCTCTTCAAGAGGTACACTATACCCTACCACTCAGACTTGATTGGAGTGTACACTTCAAATCAACAGCTATTCTAGGCATCAACAGCCTCTCCTGTTGTCCTGATTGGCCACATTTGACCCTGATGTTGAAGTGGCAGGTTACAAGGTCATGTGGTAGAATGGTGTTGTATTGCATGCCAACAGGAGAGGGAGCTAGAGAGGTCATGGTGAAAAGTGTGTTTGTGTATGTTTGCGTGCGTGCATGCTTGCATGCGTGTGTGTGGCTTCTCAGTTAGAACCCTAGACTGATCCAGTAAGTCATTGTACAGCTCTGTTCACCAAATACCAGTGCTGTAGATTTAGCCAATCAGCCATCTCCTCTCATGTTCCGACCCAGAGCTATTCTCTCTCTGGTGGACCTGCTCTCCAATGGCCCGGAACTCATATGGCTTGGTAATCAGCTCTAACCACCCACAAGGGTGGGGTGTGTGTGTGTGTGTGGGGGTGGGTGTGTGGGTGTGTGTGGGTGTGTGTGTGTGTGTTAGGAGTCCAGTGTGTGTGTGTGTTAGGAGTCCAGTGTGTGTGTGTGTGTTAGGAGTCCAGTGTGTGTGTGTGTGTGTTAGGGGTCCAGTGTGTGTTAGGAGTAAAGTTCACCCCTGCTGCCATTCACACTCTAGCTGACAGGAGATGTACTCTGTCAAGTTCTGCATCATGTCTCGTGTTTTACTGAGACTGTGTTTTCAGATGCATGTTGGGTAGGATGGTCACCGTCAGAACAATACCAACTGTGTGTGTTTATATTTTATGTGTGAGAAACGCATACAAACATCTCTTGAGATTAAAGGTAGTCAGCGATGCACGGTGTAAACAGCAATATCAGGCCGACTTCTGCAACAACTAAGAGTATGAATCACAAGGCCCCATAGCGATCATGTTGCGTGAAGCGCATCTGTGTGCTATGTCTTGCATCGCGCTCCGCTGCAATATCCTGCTGCTCCTGGCAACCTCATCACTGAGTCTCGGTTTAAAGTGATAGATTTCATATCAGATGTTGTTCTAAAGAACCTCTGCATATCACCACTGTGTTGCAGCTACAATCTCTTACCAAGCTAGTGATACTGTCATGTTGACGTTATCATGTTATGACATGTTATGTGTAAGATTTATGTGTGTGTGTGTGTGTGTGTGTGTGTGTGTGTGTGTGTGTGTCTCCCAGTAGTGTTCACACAGCTCCATCATCATTGGCCTCTCAGATGCAGCGGGACCCCGCCCTCTCATCCCCCATGATGCCTAGAGCCAGCCATGACGGACAACACAACCACTCAGAGAATAACAGGTCTGTACCCAACACACACACACACACTATTATAGTCTCAACTTGTATAGTCTCAACTATATCCTCTGCTGTTGTATTTATATAGTATAATTCCCTAGGGGACCGTCTAGCATCCACTGTAATGCTGATCTTTATTATTTTCTAATAAACTGAAACGTACCAACCTGCACAGTTCATATCTATCTTATTATGATTGATCAAGAGCAGTGCACACACTTGTGCTAGTATTCACTGGCTGACCTTATGTAGTAGTATTCACTGGCTGACCTTATGTACTAGTATTCACTGGCTGACCTTATGTGTTAGTATTCACTGGCTGACCTTATGTGCTAATATTCACTGGCTGACCTTATGTATTAGTATTCACTGGCTGACCGTATGTACTAGTATTCACTGGCTGACCGTATGTACTAGTATTCACTGGCTGACCTTATGTGTTAGTATTCACTGGCTGACCTTATGTACTAGTATTCACTGGCTGACCTTATGTATTAGTATTCACTGGCTGACCTTATGTGTTAGTATTCACTGGCTGACCTTATGTACTAGTATTCACTGGCTGACCTTATGTGTTAGTGTTCACTGGCTGACCTTATGTGTTAGTGTTCACTGGCTGACCTTATGTGTTAGTATTCACTGGCTGACCTTATGTGTTAGTATTCACTGGCTGACCTTATGTGTTAGTATTCACTGGCTGACCTTATGTAGTAGTATTCACTGGCTGACCTTATGTGTTAGTGTTCACTGGCTGACCTTATGTGTTAGTATTCACTGGCTGACCTTATGTGTTAGTATTCACTGGCTGACCTTATGTGTTAGTATTCACTGGCTGACCTTATGTGCTAGTATTCACTGGCTGACCTTATGGGTTAGTATTCACTGGCTGACCTTATGTGTTAGTATTCACTGGCTGACCTTATGTGCTAATATTCACTGGCTGACCTTATGTGTTAGTATTCACTGGCTGATCTTATGTGTTAGTATTCACTGGCTGACCTTATGTGCTAGTATTCACTGGCTGACCTTATGGGTTAGTATTCACTGGCTGACCTTATGTGTTAGTATTCACTGGCTGACCTTATGTGTTAGTATTCACTGGCTGACCTTATGTGTTAGTATTCACTGGCTGACCTTATGTGTTAGTATTCACTGGCTGACCTTATGTACTAGTATTCACTGGCTGACCTTATGTACTAGTATTCACTGGCTGACCTTATGTACTAGTATTCACTGGCTGACCTTATGTACTAGTATTCACTGGCTGACCTTATGTGTTAGTATTCACTGGCTGACCTTATGTAGTAGTATTCACTGGCTGACCTTATGTACTAGTATTCACTGGCTGACCTTATGTGTTAGTATTCACTGGCTGACCTTATGTGCTAATATTCACTGGCTGACCTTATGTATTAGTATTCACTGGCTGACCGTATGTACTAGTATTCACTGGCTGACCGTATGTACTAGTATTCACTGGCTGACCTTATGTGTTAGTGTTCACTGGCTGACCTTATGTGTTAGTATTCACTGGCTGACCTTATGTACTAGTATTCACTGGCTGACCTTATGTATTAGTATTCACTGGCTGACCTTATGTGTTAGTATTCACTGGCTGACCTTATGTACTAGTATTCACTGGCTGACCTTATGTGTTAGTGTTCACTGGCTGACCTTATGTGTTAGTGTTCACTGGCTGACCTTATGTGTTAGTATTCACTGGCTGACCTTATGTAGTAGTATTCACTGGCTGACCTTATGTAGTAGTATTCACTGGCTGACCTTATGTGTTAGTGTTCACTGGCTGACCTTATGTGTTAGTGTTCACTGGCTGACCTTATGTATTAGTATTCACTGGCTGACCTTATGTATTAGTATTCACTGGCTGACCTTATGTATTAGTATTCACTGGCTGACCTTATGTACTAGTATTCACTGGCTGACCTTATGTACTAGTATTCACTGGCTGACCTTATGTGTTAGTGTTCACTGGCTGACCTTATGTGCTAGTATTCACTGGCTGACCTTATGTGTTAGTATTCACTGGCTGACCTTATGTACTAGTATTCACTGGCTGACCTTATGTACTAGTATTCACTGGCTGACCTTATGTAGTAGTGTTCACTGGCTGACCTTATGTGTTCAAGAGCTTCCTCTTTACTGAGTTCTCGGGTAACAACTCCACACCATCTGGGGGCAAGTCTCTGTACACCTAAACATTGATGGATATCTGTCCCTGCTAATGCCTCCTCCCTGTGTACACTGGAATAAGCATTAACACAGCTTATGACTTACACCGGTGAAATAAGCATTTCTATGTATACAGCATGTCTGAGAGCTGAAGGTCATTTATTAATATAGAACCAACAGGGAGTTTAGGTTTACGGGAGGATGTCCCTCACATCAGCAAATTACTGCCACTAAGTGATTTTCTGAACTCTTTTCTTTTGACCTGTAAAGTAGTGTTGTTGTGCTTGTGATTTAGTTGAAATAGCTGTGCCATTCCAGCAACTCTATTCTACTGAATAACTTCTTTCATTATTGATTGAATAGATCTTTCTAAAATGCTCCTCGTTGGCTTTGGATTTAAATATAGGAGTGGGAGGGGTTTTAGAATGTCCTTGGGTAGTCAGTTATTCATAGCAACCAATCCATTAAAAAACCAAGATGTTCAAAAGAATGATGTCTGAACCTATCCCAAGCCAAAGTCCATGGAATGACATACCTAATGACATACAGTGCATTCGGAAAGTATTCAGACCCCTTGACTTTTTCCCCAAAAATGTACGTTACAGCCTTATTCTAAAATAGATTACTTTTTTTTTGTATCAATCTACACACAATACCCCATAAAAAACAGATTGCTTGAAATTGTAGCTAATTTATCCCCAAAAAATGAAACATACCTTATTTACATAAGTATTCAGACCCTTCGCTATGAGACTGGAAATTGAGCTCAGAATCATCCTGTTTCTATTGATCATCCTTGATGTTTCTACAACTTGATTGGAAAGGCACACATCTGTCTATATACAGTAAGGTCCCACAGTTGACAGTGCATGTCAGAGCAAAAACCAAACCATGAGGTCAAAGGAAGAGCTCAGAGACAAGGCACAGATCTGGAGAAGAGTACCAGAAAATGTATGCAGCATTGAAGGTCCCCAAGAACACAGTGGCCTCCATCATTCTTAAATGGAAGAAGTTTGGAACCACCAAGACTCTCTTCCTAGAGCTGGCCGGATCGAGGCAAAGATGAACGGGGCAAAGTACAGAGAGATCCTTGATGAAAACCTACTCCAGAGCGCTGAGGACCTCAGACTGGGGGCGAACGTTCACCTTCAAACAGGACAACGACCCTAAGCACACAGTCAAGACAACGCAGGAGTGGCTTCGGGACAAGTCTCTGAATGTCCTTGAGTGGCCCAGCCAGACCCCGGACTTGAACCTGATCGAACATCTCTGAAGAGACCTGAAAATAGCTGTGCAGCAACGCTCCTCATCCAACCTGACAGAGCTTGAGAGGATCTGCCGAGAAGAATGGGAGAAACTCCCCAAATACAGGTGTGCCAAGTTTGTAGCATCATACCCAAGAAGACTCAAGGCTGTAATCGCTGCCAAAGGTGCTTCAACAAAGTACTGAGTAAAGGGTCTGAATACTTATGTAAATGTGATATTTCATTTTTTTTATAAATTAGCAAAAATGTCCAAAAAACAGTTTTTGCTTTGTCATTATGGGGTATTGTGTGTAGAATGATGAGGGGGAAAAAAGATGTAATCAATTTTAGAATAAGGCTGTAATGTAACGAAATTTGTAAGAATTCAAGGGGTCTGAATATTTTCCCGAATGCACTGTACCTAATGACATGACCTCCATTAATTGGTACAAATTTAGCCCCGTTTTCATGGCTATAAAAGATCTTGAAGTCTGCGTGCTTAGGCCAATTTGCCTTCAACACAGACTGTCTGATACCACCTGTATGGGACATGTTTTACTGTCTCTCTTTCTCTCTCTCCTTTATTGTGTTCCTTGTAATCCTCCTGGTTTCCTCTAAACCACACCCTTTATTTTTCTCATCCATCTTGCCCTCTCTTGCGTTCTCTTCGTTTGTCTGTTTGTCTCTCTCTCTGTCTTCCCCTGTCTCTCTCTCTGTCTTCCCCTGTCTCTCTCTGTGTCTTCCCCTGTCTCTCTCTGTGTCTTCCCCTGTCTCTCTCTCTGTGTCTTCCCCTGTCTCTCTCTCTCTGTCTTCCCCTCTCTATTTCTGTCTGTCTTTCTCTCTCTCTCCCTTTCCCTCTCTCTGTCTCTCTCTCTGTCTCTCTCTCTTCCCATGATTTTCTCTTTCCCTTACCCTCTCTCTCTCTCTCCCCCCTGGTATCAGCTCTGATGACTCCCGTGCTAGTTCTGGCCTGTCGTTTCCCAGCTCAGCAGGGGCCTTCTCAGAGACAGCAGGGCCAGCCGGGTGTTCAGACCTGGGCTTGGACACCACCGTGGAGCCCCTGGATATCTCCTCTCTGGGACACAACCTGGACATGCTGAAAGGTGACTTACCCTAGCTCAATCTCCTCTCGTTTTCACCAATGACTGGCTCCCTCTCTGTATCTGTCTCTGCCTTTCTTCATGTCTGTCTCTCAGGTGCAGGTGGACATTTTGTCATGACACTTATATATTATTTTTTATTATATATATTTTTTTAATTTTACCCCCCTTTTCTCCCAAATTTTCGTGGTATCCAATCGCTAGTAATTACTATCTTGTCTCATCGCTACAACTCCCGTACGGGCTCGGGAGAGACGAAGTTCGAAAGCCATGCGTCCTCCGAAACACAACCCAACCAAGCCGCACTGCTTCTTAACACAGCGCGCCTCCAACCCGGAAGCCAGCCGCACAAATGTGTCGGAGGAAACACCGTGCACCTGGCCCCCTCGGTTAGCGCGCACTGCGCCCGGCCCGCCACAGGAGTCGCTGGAGCGCGATGAGACAAGGATATCCCTACCGGCCAAACCCCCCCTAACCCGGACGACGCTAGGCCAATTGTGCGTCGCCCCACGGACCTCCCGGTCGCGGCCGGCTGCGACAGAGCCTGGGCGCGAACCCAGAGGCTCTGGTGGCGCAGCTAGCGCTGC
Source organism: Salvelinus namaycush (assembly GCF_016432855.1). Taxonomy (NCBI): domain Eukaryota; kingdom Metazoa; phylum Chordata; class Actinopteri; order Salmoniformes; family Salmonidae; genus Salvelinus; species Salvelinus namaycush. The sequence goes on along the minus strand of NC_052344.1, from coordinate 25,577,615 downwards.
GATGCAGTGCCCTAGACCACTGCGCCACCCGGGAGGCCAGTCATGACACTTATTGGGACTGGTTCTGATACCTTCCTCTACCTCATAGAACTGTGTTGGCTAGTCATCAATCTCTTTCTCTCTGTTCCCTCAATACTTTGTAGTGTGATTCTCTTGTTCTAGATGTGTGATAATCTACAGTTGAAGTTGGAAGTTTACAAACACTTAGGTTGGAGTCATTAAAACTCGTTTTTCAACCACTCCACAGATTTCTTGTTAACAAACTATAGTTTTGGCAAGTCGGGTAGGACATCTACTTTGTGCATGACACAAGTAATTTTTCCAACAATTGTTTACAGACAGATTATTTCACTTATAATTTACTGTATCATAATTCCAGTGGGTCAGAAGTTTACATACACTAAGTTGACTGTGCCTTTAAACAGCTTGGAAAATTCCAGAAAATTATGTCATGGCTTTAGAAGCTTCTGTTTGGCTAATTGACATCATTTGAGTCAATTGGAGGTGTACCTGTGAATGTATTTCAAGGCCTACCTTCAAACTCAGAGCCTCTTTGCTTGACATCATGGGAAAATCAAAAGAAATCAGCCAAGACCTCAGAAAAGTTTTGTTGACCTCCAGAAGTCTGGTTCATCCTTGGGAGCAATTTCCAAACGCCTGAAGGTACCACGTTCATCTGTACAAACAATAGTACGCAAGTGTAAACACCATGGGACCCCGCAGCCGTCATACCGCTCAGGAAGGAGACGCGTTCTGTCTCCTAGAGATGTGAAAAGTGCAACTCAATCCCAGAACAACAGCAAAGGACCTTGTGAAGATGCTGCAGGAAACAGGTACAAAAGTATCTATATCCACAGTAAAACAAGTCCTATATCGACATAACCTGAAAGGCCGCTCAGCAAGGAAGAAGCCACTGCTCCAAAACCACCATAAAAAGGCCAGACTATGGTTTGCAACTGCACATGGGGACAAATATCGTACTTTTTGGAGAAATGTCCTCTGGTCTGATGAAACAAAAATCGAACTGTTTGGCCATAATGACCATCGTTACGTTTGGAGGGAAAAGGGAGATGCTTGCGAGCCGAAGAACACCATCCCAAACATGAAGCTCGGGGGTGGCAGCATCATGTTGTGGGGGTGCTTTGCTGCAGGAGGGACTGGTGCATTTCACAAAATAGATGGCGTCATGAGGAAGGTAAATTATGTGGATATATTGAAGCAACATCTCAAGACATCAGTCAGGAAGTTAAAGCTTGGTTGCAAATGGGTCTTCCAAATGGACAATGACCCCAAGCATACTTCCAAAGTTGTGGCAAAATGGCTTAAGGACAACAAAGTCAAGGTATTGGAGTGGCCATCATAAAGCCCTGACATCAATCCTATCGATTATTAGTGGGCAGAACTGAAAATGTGTGTGCGAGCAAGGAGGCCTACAAACCTGACTCAGTTACACCAGTTCTGTCACAAGGAATGGGCCAAAATTCATCCAACGTATTGTGGGAAGCTTGTGGAAGGCTACCCGAAACGTTTGACCCAAGTTAAACAATTTAAAGGCAATGCTACCAAATACTAATTGAGTGTATGTAAACTTCTGACCCACTGGGAATGTTTTGAAATAAATAAAAGCTGAAATAAATCATTCTCTCTACTATTATTCTGACATTTCACATTCTTAAAATGAAGTGGTGATCGTAACTGAGGTAAGACAGGGAATTTGTACTAGGATTAAATGTCAGGAATTGTGAAAAACTGAGTTTAAAGGTATTTGGCTAAGGTGTATGTAAACTTCCGACTTTAACTGTATGTCTCCTCCCTAGATGTACTGGTTATGGATCCTCTTTATATATGAAAGCACACATCTTTCCAAGTATTAGTAACTCATTGGTTGTGTACTTGTTTCTCCCCCAGATCATGTAGAATCTGGCCACACTCCTGACGCCCCTCGCCCTGGCTCCGAGCTTCTCTCTCCGGGCGCCACCGCCACCATGGCACGCCCAGGCTCCAACGCCAAACCCATCCTGCCACCTATCCTGTCCGGACGCAAGACCCCCGGACCCAGCCCTAAGCCCCAAACCCTGAGACAGGAGAGAGAGGGAGAGGGAGATGAGGAGTGAAGAGGTACAGGAGGCAGGGAGAGGAGGAGGAGTGTAGAGGTACAGGAGGCAGGGAGAGGAGGAGGAGTGTAGAGGTACAGGAGAGAGGGAGAGGAGAAACAGGAATGAGGGAGAGGAGGAGTGTAGAGGTACAGGAGAGAGGAAGAGGAGGAGTGAAGAGGTACAGAAAAGAGGTAGAGGAGGAGTGAAGGGGTACATGAGAGAGGGAGAGGAGGAGTGTAGAGGTACAGGAGAGATGGAGGTGTGAAGAGGTACAGGAGAGAGGGAGAGGAGGAGTGTAGAGGTACAGGAGAGATGGAGGTGTGAAGAGGTACAGGAGAGAGGGAGAGGAGGAGTGTAGAGGTACAGGAGAGATGGAGAGGAGGAGTGTAGAGGTACAGGAGCGATGGAGGAGTGTAGAGGTACAGGAGAGATGGAGGTGTGAAGAGGTACAGGAGAGAGGGAGAGGAGGAGTGTAGAGGTACAGGAGAGAGGGAGAGGAGGAGTGTAGAGGTACAGGAGAGATGGAGGTGTGAAGAGGTACAGGAGAGAGGGAGAGGAGGAGTGTAGAGGTACAGGAGAGAGGGAGAGGAGGAGTGTAGAGGTACAGGAGAGATGGAGGAGTGTAGAGGTACAGGAGAGATGGAGGTGTGAAGAGGTACAGGAGAGAGGGAGAGGAGGAGTGTAGAGGTACAGGAGAGATGGAGGTGTGAAGAGGTACAGGAGAGAGGGAGAGGAGGAGTGTAGAGGTACAGGAGAGAGGAAGAGGAGGAGTATAGAGGTACAGGAGAGAGGGAGAGGAGGAGTATAGAGGTACAGGAGAGAGGGAGAGGAGGAGTGTAGAGGTACAGGAGAGAGGGAGAGGAGGAGTGTAGAGGTACAGGAGAGAGGGAGAGGAGGAGTATAGAGGTACAGGAGAGAGGGAGAGGAGGAGTGTAGAGGTACAGGAGAGAGGGAGAGGAGGAGTGAAGAGGTACATGAGAGAGGGAGAGGAGGAGTGAAGAGGTACATGAGAGAGGGAGAGGAGGAGTATAGAGGTACAGGAGAGAGGGAGAGGAGGAGTGTAGAGGTACAGGAGAGAGGGAGAGGAGGAGTGAAGAGGTACATGAGAGAGGGAGAGGAGGAGTGAAGAGGTACATGAGAGAGGGAGAGGAGGAGTGAAGAGGTACAGGAGAGAGGGAGAGGAGGAGTGTAGAGGTACAGGAGAGAGGGAGAGGAGGAGTGTAGAGGTACAGGAGAGATGGAGGTGTGAAGAGGTACAGGAGAGAGGGAGAGGAGGAGTGAAGAGGTACATGAGAGAGGGAGAGGAGGAGTGTAGAGGTACAGGAGAGAGGGAGAGGAGGAGTGTAGAGGTACAGGAGAGAGGGAGAGGAGGAGTGTAGAGGTACAGGAGAGATGGAGGAGTGTAGAGGTACAGGAGAGATGGAGGTGTGAAGAGGTACAGGAGAGAGGGAGAGGAGGAGTGTAGAGGTACAGGAGAGATGGAGGTGTGAAGAGGTACAGGAGAGAGGGAGAGGAGGAGTGTAGAGGTACAGGAGAGAGGAAGAGGAGGAGTATAGAGGTACAGGAGAGAGGGAGAGGAGGAGTATAGAGGTACAGGAGAGAGGTAGAGGAGGAGTGTAGAGGTACAGGAGAGAGGGAGAGGAGGAGTGTAGAGGTACAGGAGAGAGGGAGAGGAGGAGTATAGAGGTACAGGAGAGAGGGAGAGGAGGAGTGTAGAGGTACAGGAGAGAGGGAGAGGAGGAGTGAAGAGGTACATGAGAGAGGGAGAGGAGGAGTATAGAGGTACAGGAGAGAGGGAGAGGAGGAGTGTAGAGGTACAGGAGAGAGGGAGAGGAGGAGTGAAGAGGTACATGAGAGAGGGAGAGGAGGAGTGAAGAGGTACATGAGAGAGGGAGAGGAGGAGTGAAGAGGTACAGGAGAGAGGGAGAGGAGGAGTGTAGAGGTACAGGAGAGAGGGAGAGGAGGAGTGTAGAGGTACAGGAGAGATGGAGGTGTGAAGAGGTACAGGAGAGAGGGAGAGGAGGAGTGAAGAGGTACATGAGAGAGGGAGAGGAGGAGTGTAGAGGTACAGGAGAGAGGGAGAGGAGGAGTGTAGAGGTACAGGAGAGAGGGAGAGGAGGAGTGTAGAGGTACAGGAGAGAGGGAGAGGAGGAGTGTAGAGGTACAGGAGAGATGGAGGTGTGAAGAGGTACAGGAGAGAGGGAGAGGAGGAGTGTAGAGGTACAGGAGAGAGGAAGAGGAGGAGGAGGAGTGTAGAGGTACAGGAGAGAGGAAGAGGAGGAGTGAAGAGGTACAGGAGAGAGGGAGAGGAGGAGTGTAGAGGTACAGGAGAGAGGGAGAGGAGGAGTGTAGAGGTACAGGAGAGATGGAGGTGTGAAGAGGTACAGGAGAGAGGGAGAGGAGGAGTGAAGAGGTACAGGAGAGATGGAGGTGTGAAGAGGTACAGGAGAGATGGAGGTGTGAAGAGGTACAGGAATGAGGGAGAGGAGGAGTGAAGAGGTACAGGAGAGATGGAGGTGTGAAGAGGTACAGGAGAGATGGAGGTGTGAAGAGGTACAGGAGAGAGGGAGAGGAGGAGTATAGAGGTACAGGAGAGAGGGAGAGGAGGAGTGAAGAGGTACAGGAGAGATGGAGGTGTGAAGAGGTACAGGAGAGAGGGAGAGGAGGAGTGAAGAGGTACAGGAGAGATGGAGGTGTGAAGAGGTACAGGAGAGAGGGAGAGGAGGAGTGTAGAGGTACAGGAGAGAGGGAGAGGAGAAACAGGAATGAGGAAGAGGAGGAGTGTAGAGGTACAGGAGAGAGGGAGAGGAGGAGTGTAGAGGTACAGGAGAGATGGAGGTGTGAAGAGGTACAGGAGAGAGGGAGAGGAGGAGTGAAGAGGTACAGGAATGAGGTAGAGGAGGAGTGTAGAGGTACAGGAGAGAGGGAGAGGAGGAGGGTAGAGGTACAGAAATGAGGTAGAGGAGGAGTGAAGAGGTACAGGAGAGAGGGAGAGGAGGAGGGTAGAGGTACAGAAAAGAGGGAGAGGAGGAGTATAGAGGTACATGAGAGAGGGAGAGGAGGAGTGAAGAGGTACAGAAAAGAGGGAGAGGAGGAGTGTAGAGGTACATGAGAGAGGAAGAGGTGGAGTGTAGAGGTACAGGAGAGAGGGAGAGGAGGAGTGAAGAGGTACATGAGAGAGGGAGAGGAGGAGTGTAGAGGTACAGGAGAGAGGGAGATGAGGAGTGTAGAGGTACAGGAGAGAGGGAGAGGAGGAGTGTAGAGGTACATGAGAGAGGAAGAGGAGGAGTGTAGAGGTACAGGAGAGAGATAGAGGAGGAGTGAAGAGGTACATGAGAGAGGGAGAGGAGGAGTGTAGAGGTACAGGAGAGAGGGAGAGGAGGAGTGAAGAGGTACAGGAGAGAGGGAGAGGAGGAGTGTAGAGGTACAGGAGAGAGGGAGAGGAGGAGTGTAGAGGTACAGAAAAGAGGTAGAGGAGGAGTGTAGAGGTACAGGAGAGAGGGAGAGGAGGAGTGAAGAGGGAGAGGAGGAGTGAAGAGGTACATGAGAGAGGGAGAGGAGGAGTGTAGAGGTACAGGAGAGAGGGAGAGGAGGAGTGTAGAGGTACAGGAGAGAGGGAGAGGAGGAGTGTAGAGGTACAGAAAAGAGGGAGAGGAAGAGTGAAGAGGTACAGGAGAGAGGGAGAGGAGGAGTGTAGAGGTACATGAGAGAGGGAGAGGAGGAGTGTAGAGGTACATGAGAGAGGTAGAGGAGGAGTGTAGAGGTACAGAAAAGAGGTAGAGGGGGAGTGTAGAGGTACAGGAGAGAGGAAGAGGGGGAGTGTAGAGGTACAGAAAAGAGGGAGAGGAGGAGTGAAGAGGTACAGGAGAGAGGGAGAGGAGGAGTGTAGAGGTACAGGAGAGAGGGAGAGGAGGAGTGTAGAGGTACAGAAAAGAGGTAGAGGAGGAGTGTAGAGGTACAGGAGAGAGGAAGAGGGGGAGTGTAGAGGTACAGGAGAGAGGGAGGAACAAGTTGAAAGGTCACACAGAGATTGAACAATGATGGACACATTCACCTGACTTTTCTGAATAAAGACGTACCTGTGTGTTAGCTGGTCCAGATGGAGTCATTCATTCACTAATAATATAGTCACGGGATAGAATAATAAGAATGTAAGGACATTACACCAAATATAATGATTCCCTGCTTCAACTCAAACCGAAACATACATTATAATACATTTAGTCAATGGCATGTGCCAAACTCTTGACTTCTCAGTCTTGCTATTGGGCTCCCGAGTGGCGCAGCGATCACTGCATCTAAGTGCTAGAGGCGTCACTACAGACCATGGTTCGATTCCAGGCTGTATCACAACCAGCCGTGATTGGGAGTCCCATAGGGCGACGCACAATTGGCCCAGCGTTGTTAGGGTTTGTCCGGAGTAGGCCGTCATTATAAGTAAGAATTTGTTCTTAACTGTCTTGCCTAGTTAAATAAAGGTTAAATAAATAAAATATTGACTACATAATCTATTGTTGTTGCTATAACCTGTACTGCAATGCAGAAAGATATCCTGGACAGTCACTCATTAATAAAGATGATTACAGTATAACACGAGAGACACACAGAGATAATTGAGCTGTTCTTCAATCGCTGCCAAAGGGTGAGTTATCTGTGTGCTCTGTTGTAGGGCTGGGTATCTACTGCATAAGGGTGAGTTATCTGTGTGTTCTGTTGTAGGGCTGGGTATCTACTGTATAAGGGTTAGTTATCTGTGTGCTCTGTTGTAGGGCAGGGCTGGGTATCTACTGTATAAGGGTTAGTTATCTGTGTGCTCTGTTGTAGGGCTGGGTATCTACTGCATAAGGGTGAGTTATCTGTGTGTTCTGTTGTAGGGCAGGGCTGGGTATCTACTGTATAAGGGAGAGTTATCTGTGTGTTCTGTTGTAGGGCAGGGCTGGGTATCTACTGTATAAGGGTGAGTTATCTGTGTGCTCTGTTGTAGGGCAGGGCTGGGTATCTACTGTATAAGGGTTAGTTATCTGTGTGTTCTGTTGTAGGGCAGGACTGGGTATCTACTGTATAAGGGAGAGTTATCTGTGTGCTATGTTGTAAACCAGGGCTGGGTATCTACTGTATAAGGGAGAGTTATCTGTGTGCTATGTTGTAGGGCTGGGTATCTACTGTATAAGGGAGAGTTATCTGTGTGTTCTGTTGTAGGGCAGGGCTGGGTATCTACTGTATAAGGGTGAGTTATCTGTGTGCTATGTTGTAGGGCTGGGTATCTACTGTATAAGGGTGAGTTATCTGTGTGTTCTGTTGTAGGGCAGGGCTGGGTATCTACTGTATAAGGGTGAGTTATCTGTGTGTTCTGTTGTAGGGCAGGGCTGGGTATCTACTGTATAAGGGAGAGTTATCTGTGTGCTATGTTGTAGGGCTGGGTATCTACTGTATAAGGGTGAGTTATCTGTGTGTTCTGTTGCAGGGCTGGGTATCTACTGTATAAGGGTGAGTTATCTGTGTGCTCTGTTGTAGGGCAGGGCTCAGGTATCTACTGTATAAGGGAGAGTTATCTGTGTGTTCTGTTGTAGGGCAGAGCTCAGGTATCTACTGTATAAGGGTGAGTTATCTGTGTGTTCTGTTGTAGGGCAGGGCTGGGTATCTACTGTATAAGGGAGAGTTATCTGTGTGCTATGTTGTAGGGCTGGGTATCTACTGTATAAGGGTGAGTTATCTGTGTGTTCTGTTGTAGGGCAGGGCTGGGTATCTACTGTATAAGGGTGAGTTATCTGTGTGCTCTGTTGTAGGGCAGGGCTGGGTATCTACTGTATAAGGGTTAGTTATCTGTGTGCTATGTTGTAGGGCTGGGTATCTACTGTATAAGGGTGAGTTATCTGTGTGTTCTGTTGTAGGGCAGGGCTGGGTATCTACTGTATAAGGGTGAGTTATCTGTGTGTTCCTTTGTAGGGCAGGACTGGGTATCTACTGTATAAGGGTGAGTTATCTGTGTGCTCTGTTGTAGGGCAGGGCTGGGTATCTACTGTATAAGGGAGAGTTATCTGTGTGTTCTGTTGTAGGGCAGGGCTGGGTATCTACTGTATAAGGGTGAGTTATCTGTGTGCTCTGTTGTAGGGCAGGGCTGGGTATCTACTGTATAAGGGTGAGTTATCTGTGTGTTCTGTTGTAGGGCAGGACTGGGTATCTACTGTATAAGGGAGAGTTATCTGTGTGCTCTGTTGTAGGGCAGGGCTGGGTATCTACTGTATAAGGGTTAGTTATCTGTGTGTTCTGTTTCAGGGCTGGGTATCTACTGTATAAGGGTGAGTTATCTGTGTGCTCTGTTGTAGGGCAGGGCTGGGTATCTACTGTATAAGGGTGAGTTATCTGTGTGCTCTGTTGTAGGGCAGGGCTGGGTATCTACTGTATAAGGGTGAGTTATCTGTGTGCTCTGTTGTAGGGCAGGGCTGGGTATCGACTGTATAAGGGATAGTTATCTGTGAGCTCTGTTGTAGGGCAGGGCTGGGTATCTACTGTATAAGGGTGAGTTATCTGTGTGCTCTGTTGTAGGGCAGGGCTGGGTATCTACTGTATAAGGGAGAGTTATCTGTGTGCTCTGTTGCAGGGCTGGGTATCTACTGTATAAGGGTTAGTTATCTGTGTGTTCTGTTGCAGGGCTGGGTATCTACTGTATAAGGGTGAGTTATCTGTGTGCTCTGTTGTAGGGCAGGGCTGGGTATCTACTGTATAAGGGTGAGTTATCTGTGTGCTCTGTTGTAGGGCAGGGCTGGGTATCTACTGTATAAGGGTGAGTTATCTGTGTGCTCTGTTGTAGGGCAGGGCTGGGTATCGACTGTATAAGGGATAGTTATCTGTGAGCTCTGTTGTAGGGCAGGGCTGGGTATCTACTGTATAAGGGTGAGTTATCTGTGTGCTCTGTTGTAGGGCAGGGCTGGGTATCTACTGTATAAGGGTGAGTTATCTGTGTGTTCTGTTGTAGGGCAGGGCTGGGTATCTACTGTATAAGGGTGAGTTATCTGTGTGCTCTGTTGTAGGGCTGGGTATCTACTGTATAAGGGTGAGTTATCTGTGTGCTCTGTTGTAGGGCAGGGCTGGGTATCTACTGTATAAGGGTGAGTTATCTGTGTGCTCTGTTGTAGGGCAGGGCTGGGTATCTACTGTATAAGGGTGAGTTATCTGTGCTCTGTTGTAGGGCAGGGCTGGGTATCTACTGTATAAGGGTGAGTTATCTGTGTGTTCTGTTGTAGGGCAGGACTGGGTATCTACTGTATAAGGGAGAGTTATCTGTGTGCTCTGTTGTAGGGCAGGGCTGGGTATCTACTGTATAAGGGTTAGTTATCTGTGTGTTCTGTTGCAGGGCTGGGTATCTACTGTATAAGGGTGAGTTATCTGTGTGCTCTGTTGTAGGGCAGGGCTGGGTATCTACTGTATAAGGGTGAGTTATCTGTGTGCTCTGTTGCAGGGCTGGGTATCTACTGTATAAGGGTGAGTTATCTGTGTGCTCTGTTGCAGGGCTGGGTATCGACTGTATAAGGGATAGTTATCTGTGAGCTCTGTTGTAGGGCAGGGCTGGGTATCTACTGTATAAGGGTGAGTTATCTGTGTGCTCTGTTGTAGGGCAGGGCTGGGTATCTACTGTATAAGGGTGAGTTATCTGTGTGTTCTGTTGTAGGGCAGGGCTGGGTATCTACTGTATAAGGGTGAGTTATCTGTGTGCTCTGTTGTAGGGCAGGGCTGGGTATCTACTGTATAAGGGTGAGTTATCTGTGTGCTCTGTTGTAGGGCAGGGCTGGGTATCTACTGTATAAGGGTGAGTTATCTGTGTGCTCTGTTGTAGGGCAGGGCTGGGTATCTACTGTATAAGGGTGAGTTATCTGTGTGCTCTGTTGTAGGGCAGGGCTGGGTATCTACTGTATAAGGGTGAGTTATCTGTGTGTTCTGTTGTAGGGCAGGACTGGGTATCTACTGTATAAGGGAGAGTTATCTGTGTGCTCTGTTGTAGGGCAGGACTGGGTATCTACTGTATAAGGGAGAGTTATCTGTGTGCTATGTTGTAGGGCTGGGTATCTACTGTATAAGGGAGAGTTATCTGTGTGCTCTGTTGTAGGGCAGGGCTGGGTATCTACTGTATAAGGGTGAGTTATCTGTGTGTTCTGTTGTAGGGCAGGACTGGGTATCGACTGTATAAGGGAGAGTTATCTGTGTGCTCTGTTGTAGAGCAGGGCTGGGTATCTACTGTATAAGGGAGAGTTATCTGTGTGTTCTGTTGTAGGGCAGGGCTGGGTATCTACTGTATAAGGGAGAGTTATCTGTGTGTTCTGTTGTAGGGCAGGGCTGGGTATCTACTGTATAAGGGTGAGTTATCTGTGTGTTCTGTTGTAGGGCAGGGCTGGGTATCTACTGTATAAGGGTGAGTTATCTGTGTGCTCTGTTGTAGGGCAGGGCTGGGTATCTACTGTATAAGGGTGAGTTATCTGTGTGCTCTGTTGTAGGGCAGGACTGGGTATCTACTGTATAAGGGTGAGTTATCTGTGTGTTCTGTTGCAGGGCTGGGTATCTACTGTATAAGGGTGAGTTATCTGTGTGTTCTGTTGTAGAGCAGGGCTGGGTATCTACTGTATAAGGGAGAGTTATCTGTGTGCTCTGTTGTAGGGCAGGGCTGGGTATCTACTGTATAAGGGTGAGTTATCTGTGTGCTCTGTTGTAGGGCAGGACTGGGTATCTACTGTATAAGGGTGAGTTATCTGTGTGCTCTGTTGTAGGGCAATACTGGGTATCTACTGTATAAGGGTGAGTTATCTGTGTGTTCTGTTGTAAGGCTGGGTATCTACTGTATAACTGTATAAGGGTGAGTTATCTGTGTGCTCTGTTGTAGGGCAGGGCTGGGTATCTACTGTATAAGGGTTAGTTATCTGTGTGTTCTGTTGTAGGGCAGGACTGGGTATCTACTGTATAAGGGTGAGTTATCTGTGTGCTCTGTTGTAGGGCAGGGCTGGGTATCTACTGTATAAGGGTGAGTTATCTGTGTGCTCTGTTGTAGGGCAGGGCTGGGTATCTACTGTATAAGGGTGAGTTATCTGTGTGCTCTGTTGTAGGGCAGGACTGGGTATCTACTGTATAAGGGTGAGTTATCTGTGTGCTCTGTTGCAGGGCTGGGTATCTACTGTATAAGGGTGAGTTATCTGTGTGCTATGTTGTAGGGCAGGGCTGGGTATCTACTGTATAAGGGTGAGTTATCTGTGTGCTCTGTTGTAGGGCAGGGCTGGGTATCTACTGTATAAGGGTGAGTTATCTGTGTGCTCTGTTGTAGGGCAGGGCTGGGTATCTACTGTATAAGGGTGAGTTATCTGTGTGCTCTGTTGTAGGGCAGGGCTGGGTATCTACTGTATAAGGGTGAGTTATCTGTGTGCTATGTTGTAGGGCAGGGCTGGGTATCTACTGTATAAGGGTGAGTTATCTGTGTGTTCTGTTGTAGGGCAGGGCTGGGTATCTACTGTATAAGGGTGAGTTATCTGTGTGCTATGTTGCAGGGCTGGGTATCTACTGTATAAGGGTGAGTTATCTGTGTGCTCTGTTGTAGGGCAGGGCTGGGTATCTACTGTATAAGGGTGAGTTATCTGTGTGCTCTGTTGTAGGGCAGGGCTGGGTATCTACTGTATAAGGGTGAGTTATCTGTGTGCTCTGTTGTAGGGCAGGGCTGGGTATCTACTGTATAAGGGTGAGTTATCTGTGTGCTATGTTGTAGGGCAGGGCTGGGTATCTACTGTATAAGGGTGAGTTATCTGTGTGTTCTGTTGTAGAGCAGGGCTGGGTATCTACTGTATAAGGGAGAGTTATCTGTGTGCTCTGTTGTAGGGCAGGGCTGGGTATCTACTGTATAAGGGTTAGTTATCTGTGTGTTCTGTTGTAGGGCAGGGCTGGGTATCTACTGTATAAGGGTGAGTTATCTGTGTGCTCTGTTGTAGGGCAGGGCTGGGTATCTACTGTATAAGGGTGAGTTATCTGTGTGTTCTGTTGTAGAGCAGGGCTGGGTATCTACTGTATAAGGGAGAGTTATCTGTGTGCTCTGTTGTAGGGCAGGGCTGGGTATCTACTGTATAAGGGTGAGTTATCTGTGTGTTCTGTTGTAGGGCAGGACTGGGTATCTACTGTATAAGGGTTAGTTATCTGTGTGTTCTGTTGCAAGGCTGGGTATCTACTGTATAAGGATGAGTTATCTGTGTGCTCTGTTGTAGGGCAGGGCTGGGTATCTACTGTATAAGGGTGAGTTATCTGTGTGCTCTGTTGTAGGGCAGGGCTGGGTATCTACTGTATAAGGGTGAGTTATCTGTGTGCTCTGTTGTAGGGCAGGGCTGGGTATCTACTGTATAAGGGTGAGTTATCTGTGTGCTCTGTTGCAGGGCTGGGTATCTACTGTATAAGGGTGAGTTATCTGTGTGTTCTGTTGTAGAGCAGGGCTGGGTATCTACTGTATAAGGGTGAGTTATCTGTGTGCTCTGTTGTAGGGCAGGACTGGGTATCTACTGTATAAGGGTGAGTTATCTGTGTGTTCTGTTGTAGAGCAGGGCTGGGTATCTACTGTATAAGGGTGAGTTATCTGTGTGCTCTGTTGTAGGGCAGGGCTGGGTATCTACTGTATAAGGGTGAGTTATCTGTGTGTTCTGTTGTAGAGCAGGGCTGGGTATCTACTGTATAAGGGTGAGTTATCTGTGTGCTCTGTTGCAGGGCTGGGTATCTACTGTATAAGGGTGAGTTATCTGTGTGTTCTGTTGTAGAGCAGGGCTGGGTATCTACTGTATAAGGGTGAGTTATCTGTGTGCTCTGTTGTAGGGCAGGGCTGGGTATCTACTGTATAAGGGTGAGTTATCTGTGTGTTCTGTTGTAGGGCAGGGCTGGGTATCTACTGTATAAGGGTGAGTTATCTGTGTGCTCTGTTGCAGGGCTGGGTATCTACTGTATAAGGGTGAGTTATCTGTGTGTTCTGTTGTAGAGCAGGGCTGGGTATCTACTGTATAAGGGTGAGTTGTCTGTGTGTTCTGTTGTAGGGCAGGGCTGGGTATCTACTGTATAAGGGTGAGTTATCTGTGTGTTCTGTTGTAGAGCAGGGCTGGGTATCTACTGTATAAGGGTGAGTTATCTGTGTGTTCTGTTGTAGGGCAGGGCTCAGGTATCTACTGTATAATGTGCCTTAAGGTTCCCACTGTAGTAGAGAGCTGATTCACCTAACCTAGCCATGCTTAGATGCAGCCCCTTCACACACACACAGCCCCTTCACACACACACCAAAGAGGCCTTTCCTTCATGTTATCTCTTAGCCCTAGTATCACCACATTCAGAGTAGTGATATGGTATCATTTCCACTGACTCAGGGGTGATTAGGACTCTGACTGTGTAATAATCTCATCAAATTGAAAATGCTGCTATCATCTGGTCTTTTATGTGTCTGTTGTCAGGGCGATAAACAGTTCATCACTGACTGTATCTCTTTGTACTAGAATAAATCATATTCCGAGACATTTGAAGAGATAGACTGGTATTAAACTGCAAACTGTCAAATCTTGTATGTATACTTTTCTCTTAGCTGGATCTTTATTCCTTTCCTTCTATCTATCTGTCTGTCTGTCTGTCTGTCTGTCTGTCTGTCTGTCTGTCTGTCTGTCTGTCTGTCTGTCTGTCTGTCTGTCTGTCTGTGTGTGTGTGTGTGTGTGTGTGTGTGTGTGTGTGTGTGTGTGTGTGTGTGTCACACACACCTGGCCATCCATCACTGTGTTTCCAGATGTTGCAACCTTCTAATATTTCAGAGGCAGTTTCAGACAAGACAGCCACAATGCCTCAGGCCCCGGGCCTATCACCTATTTAAAGAGACCGTCTTCTCTCCCTAAACCAACACATGATCTTCCTCTTTTGAAGTGCACCACACACCATATGGATAGATGTTCAGTTCATCAATGCCAATGCTCCCAGCCGATACTGATATCTGTTAGCGTGTGTCATGTAGCTGTCTGAGATGTTTCCCTTCCTCTATAACAGTCTGTCTGTCTACATGTCTGTCAGTCTGCCTGTATGTCAGGCTGCATGTCAGTCAGTGTATCTGTACATCTCTTTGTCTGTCTGTCTGCCTCTCTATCAACATGTATTTCTGTGTAATCCATCTGACTACCGATCTCTCTCTCCGTATAGAGAAATAAAAATGTGGACTGTGTAGCCTTTAGAGAACCTAGACTGAGGCAATTTATCTCCAGGTACATATATTATCTCCAGGTACATATATTATCTCCATGTCCATATATTCCCCCAGACAGTAACACCCAGACTCTTCCAATCATGGCGAGCGACTTCAACAGGACCAGGAAGAGAAACGTCACCCTCTTTCATCTAGACATAACTCCACGAGACAACAGAACTATCCATGGTAGAGAAAGGGGAGATCATATTTGAAAGAAGAATCGTTCATCTCTTATTTATGCACGGTAATGCTGCACAAGGTTGAAATAACAATTTTGGACGTAAAATGCAGAAAGGTTAATCAATTCTACAGCGAAAGGCAGGTTACTAAATCGTTGTGAACAGAGTCGGACTCACAGTAGTCTGTTTGAACTTCAGGTCTCTAGTCTAGACTATGAAGGATGCAGTGGAGGCTGCTGAGGGGAGGACAGCGCATAATGGCTGGAATGGAGCGAATGGAATGACATCAAACACAAGGAAAGCATTTGTTTGATGTATTTGATACCGTTCCCTCCTTCCGCTCCAGCCAATACCACGAGGCCGTCCTCCCTAATTAAGGTGCCACTAACCTCCTTTGGAAGAATGTCCCTTAGAACTGACTAGACCTCTGTTATAAAGCATCATGTCTATATCTCACAGTACCAGCTCAGTACATCTCAGGGGTTGAAGATGTTACCGTGCTAGTGTCGCTATGTTAGCTGTATCTTACTGCGTTGGCTCAACAGTATGTTGCTGCATTGGTATCTCACTGCATTGGGTCAACATTATGTTGCTGCATTGGTATCTTACTGCATTGGCTCAACAGTGTGTTGCTCCATTGGTGTCTCACTGCATTGGGTCAACAGTATGTTGCTCCATTGGTGTCTCACTGCGTTGGGTCAACATTATGTTGCTGCATTGGTATCTCACTGCGTTGGGTCAACATTATGTTGCTCCATTGGTGTCTCACTGCATTGGCTCAACAGTATGTTGCTCCATTGGTGTCTCACTGCATTGGGTCAACATTATGTTGCTCCATTGGTGTCTCACTGCATTGGGTCAACAGTATGTTGCTCCATTGGTGCCTCACTGCGTTGGCTCAACAGTATGTTGCTGCATTGGTATCTCACTGCGTTGGGTCAACAGTATGTTGCTCCATTGGTGTCTCACTGCATTGGGTCAACATTATGTTGCTCCATTGGTATCTCACTGCGTTGGGTCAACAGTATGTTGCTCCATTGGTGTCTCACTGCATTGGGTCAACATTATGTTGCTCCATTGGTGTCTCACTGCGTTGGGTCAACATTATGTTGCTCCATTGGTATCTCACTGCGTTGGGTCAACATTATGTTGCTCCATTGGTGTCTCACTGCATTGGGTCAACATTATGTTGCTCCATTGGTGTCTCACTGCATTGGGTCAACATTATGTTGCTGCATTGGTATCTCACTGCGGTGGGTCAACATTATGTTGCTCCATTGGTGTCTCACTGCATTGGGTCAACATTATGTTGCTGCATTGGTATCTTACTGCATTGGCTCAACAGTATGTTGCTGCATTGGAATCTTACTGCATTGGCTCAACAGTATGTTGCTCCATTGGTGTCTCACTGCATTGGCTCAACAGTATGTTGCTCCATTGGTATCTTACTGCATTGGCTCAACAGTATGTTGCTCCATTGGTGTCTCACTGCATTGGCTCAACAGTATGTTGCTCCATTGGTATCTTACTGCATTGGCTCAACAGTATGTTGCTCCATTGGTGTCTCACTGCATTGGGTCAACAGTATGTTGCTGCATTGGTATCTTACTGCATTGGCTCAACAGTATGTTGCTCCATTGGTGTCTCACTGCATTGGGTCAACATTATGTTGCTGCATTGGTATCTCACTGCGTTGGGTCAACATTATGTTGCTCCATTGGTGTCTCACTGCATTGGGTCAACATTATGTTGCTCCATTGGTGTCTCACTGCATTGGGTCAACATTATGTTGCTCCATTGGTGTCGCACTGCGTTGGCTCAACAGTATGTTGCTCCATTGGTGTCTCACTGCGTTGGCTCAACATTATGTTGCTCCATTGGTGTCTCACTGCATTGGGTCAACATTATGTTGCTGCATTGGTATCTCACTGCGTTGGGTCAACATTATGTTGCTCCATTGGTGTCTCACTGCATTGGGTCAACATTATGTTGCTCCATTGGTGTCTCACTGCATTGGGTCAACATTATGTTGCTCCATTGGTGTCGCACTGCGTTGGCTCAACAGTATGTTGCTCCATTGGTGTCTCACTGCGTTGGCTCAACATTATGTTGCTCCATTGGTGTCTCACTGCATTGGGTCAACATTATGTTGCTCCATTGGTGTCTCACTGCATTGGGTCAACATTATGTTGCTCCATTGGTGTCTCACTGCATTGGGTCAACAGTATGTTGCTCCATTGGTGTCTCACTGCGTTGGCTCAACAGTATGTTGCTGCATTGGTGTCTCACTGCATTGGGTCAACATTATGTTGCTCCATTGGTGTCTCACTGCGTTGGGTCAACAGTATGTTGCTGCATTGGTATCTTACTGCATTGGCTCAACAGTATGTTCCTGCATTGGTATCTCACTGCGTTGGGTCAACATTATGTTGCTCCATTGGTGTCTCACTGCATTGGGTCAACAGTATGTTGCTGCATTGGTATCTCACTGCATTGGCTCAACAGTATGTTGCTGCATTGGTATCTCACTGCATTGGGTCAACAGTATGTTGCTGCATTGGTGTCTCACTGCATTGGGTCAACAGTATGTTGCTGCATTGGTATCTCACTGCATTGGCTCAACAGTATGTTGCTGCATTGGTATCTCACTGCGTTGGGTGAACATTATATTGCTCCATTGGTGTCTCACTGCATTGGGTCAACATTATGTTGCTCCATTGGTGTCTCACTGCGTTGGCTCAACAGTATGTTGCTGCATTGGTACAGTTGGAAGTTTACATACACTTAGGTTGGAGTCATTAAAACTTGTTTTTCAACCACTCCACAAATGTCTTGTTAACAAACTATAGTTTTGGCAAGTCGGTTAGGACATCTACTTTGTGCATGACACAAGTAATTTTTCCAACAATTGTTTACAGACAGATTATTTCACTTATAATTCACTGTATCACAAATCCAATGGGTCAGAAGTTTACATACACTAAGTTGACTGTGCCTTTAAACAGCTTGGAAAATTCCAGAAAATTATGTCATGGCTTTAGAAGCTTCTGATAGGCTAATTGACATCATTTGAGTCAATTGGAGGTGTACCTGTGGATGTATTTCAAGGCCTACCTTCAAACTCAGTGCCTCTTTGCTTGGAATCATGGGGAAATAAAAAGAAATCAGCCAAGACCTCAGAAGAAAATGTGTAGACCTCCACAAGTCTGGTTCATCCTTGGGAGCAATTTCCAAACACCTGAAGGTACCACGCCCATCTGCACAAACAATAGTACGCAAGGATAAACACCATGGGACCACGCAGCCATCATACCACTCAGCAAGGAGACTTGTTCTGTCTCCTAGAGATGAATGCACTTTGGTGCGAAAAGTGCAAATCAATCCCAGAACAACAGCAAAGGACCTTGTGAAGATGCTGGAGGAAACAGCTGCAAAAGTATCTATATCCACAGTAAAACGAGTCCTCTATCGACATAACGTGATAGGCCGCTCAGCAAGGAAGAAGCCTCTGCTCCAAAACCGGCATAAAAAAGACAAACTACGGTTTGCAACTGCACATAGGGACAAAGATTGTACTTTTTGGAGAAATGTCCTCTGGTCTGATGAAACAAAAATAGAACTATTTGGCCATACTGACCATCGTTATGTTTGGAGGAAAAAGGGGGAGGCTTGCAAGCCGAAGAACACCATCCCAGATGCGAAGCACTGGGGTGGCAGCATCATGTTGTGGGGGTACTTTGCTGCAGAAGGGACTGGTGCACTTCACAAAATAGATGGCATCATGAGGATGGAAAATTATGTGGATATACTGAAGCAACATCTGAAGACATCAGTCAGGAAGTTAAAGCTTGGTCGCAAATGAGTCTTCCAAATGGACAATGACCCCAAGCATACTTCCAAAGTTGTGGTAAAATGGCTTAAGGACAACAAAGTCAAGGTATTGGAGTGGCCATCACAAAGCCCTGACCTCAATCCTATAGAAAATGTGTGGGCAGAACTGAAAAAGCATGTGCGAGCAAGGAGGCATAAAAACCTGACTCAGTTACACCAGGTCTGTCAGAAGGAATGGGCCAAAATTCACCCAACTTATTGTGGAAGGCTACCCGAAACATTAGACCCAAGTTAAACAATTTAAAGGCAATGCTACCAAATACTAATTAAGTGTATGTACACTTCTAACCCACTGGGAATGTGATGAAAGAAATAAAAGCTGAAATAAATCCTTCTCTCTACTATTAGTCTGACATTTCACATTCTTAAATTAAAGTGGTGATCGTAACTGACGTAAGACAGGGAATTGTTACTAGGATTAAATGTCAGGAATTGTGGAAAGCTGAGTTTAAATGTATTTGGCTATGGTGTAAGTAAACTTGTGATTTCAACTGTATCTCACTGCTTTGGCTCAACAGTGTTAACTCAAGTCACTAAGTAGAAGAAGACAAAACAACGATAGGAGAGCCGATTCCAAATTCGCGCTCTACCTCTTTACCTTGGCCCTAACCCGTCACTGTTTGTAGATCTGAAGGGCCTGGATAGGTGTAGTCAATGTTTCTAGATCTGAAGGGCCTGGATAGGTATAGTCAATGTTTGTAGATCTGAAGGGCCTGGATAGGTATAGTTCATGTTGAACTTACGTTTTACAGATCTGCAACCATCGAAGGGTTAGGGCCAAGAGGAAGGGCTGGGGAGCGAATTGGGACTGGCTGGATTAGTTGAACTGTTCTAGAAGAACTGTCGTCTGTGGCCAGTTTGACTTGAATGACCTGGATTATCGAACTCTGACCCCTTAAAAGGAAACTCCACTCAAAAACGATCTTACATTTTTTTTTTAATAATTTGTCCACTGCTGACACTGTCCCAAAATGTTTTGTATGTCAGCAGTCAAGATATTAGACTTTCAAGAAGCAAAGTGTCACCGAGCAACAACATCATAATGATGCAAAATGTGACCGACCGGCTCGATTCGATCGGCTCGATTCCGTCTGATGTAGCAACATTTAAAATGGTATTTTTTACATTGGATAAAAGTACAGACTCAGAGCTGTAAAATGGTATATCATACACTACAGTTGAGGAACAATGGGAAAATAATTCTGCTTTGAAAGTTGATAAACTTGTAATCCCACTTTTGAGAAAATGGTCCTTGAATATTTTTGGTACAACTACTGGAGAGCTCTTCTTTGTCTACACCCGTTCAGCATCGTTTACACCCTCTTAAGCCCCACCCATCTCTTTAAGGATTCACATGTGAGGCCATGTGCTAAACAGAGTGAGTACAGTAGTGTACTAAACAACCAAATATTTCAAGACTAAAGGCTGGTTTATACGACGTCTATCGACATGTCTGTATTCAGTTGTCACGGTGACATCATGAACATTCCATTGTCGTCCGACATCAAACTTGTAGTTGTCGTTATGAAAAAGTAGAAACGTAAAAACAACAGACTGCATGACATCAGCAGCCTGGTGGTCCAAAATAGCATAACTGGTGGATTTTAACACCAATAAATCCACCTGTTTAAAAATATATGTAGTATGTGTCAATCTAGCAAACCAGGCAACTAAAAGCAACTTTCTAAACAATGTTTTGGTTTGTTTCTAGCTTGTTAGCTACCTAGCTAACGTTAAGTTAGCTGGCTAACGTTAAGTTAGCTGGCTAGCCAGTTCAAATAATGAACATATCATATAGCCGACAATGTCTTAACTTTAGCTAATTTGTATTCATTATTACAGGAAAATAAACTCACAACAATATCATTATTTACTAGTTAATGGTGAGCTAATTACAAAAAATAGCTAACGGTCATTAGTGTGACAAAATAAAAGCATGGCATTCTACCGGATAATTGTATAACTTGGACACTGTCTCGTTGGCCTAACGTTATGTCCTAATTTGACTTTGGTGCAGGTCATGTTGTTCTTCACATTACCGTCTCTGGTAAACACACACTATATCAAATCAAATCAATGTTTATTTGTCACATGCACAGGATCCAGAAGGTGTAAACGGTACAGTAAAAGGATTACTTGCATTGTGGAATCTTTTGTTTAGACATGTAGCTAACTAAACAATGAACCATAATCCCAACTCAGCCTTCTGTGTTCTCTTTTCCACTTCCTCCGCATTTGCAATCTGTCACGTTCTGACCATAGTTCTTTTGTGTTTTCCTTGTTTTAGTGTTGGTCAGGGCGTGAGCTGGGTGGGCATTCTATGTTGTGTGTCTAGTTTGTCCGTTTCTATGTATGACCTGATATGGTTCTCAATCAGAGGCAGGTGTTAGTCATTGTCTCTGATTGGGAACCATATTTAGGTAGCTTGTTTTGTGTTGGGGTTTGTGGGTGGTTGTCTTCTGTCTTCTGTCTTTGTGTTCTCTGCATCAGATAGGACTGTTTCGGTTTGCCACATTTGTTATTTTGTATTTTTGTAGCGTTCACGTTTTTTTGTCTTTATTAAATCAATATGAACACTAACTACGCTGCGTCTTGGTCCGATCCCTGCTACACCTCCTCTTCAGACGAAGAGGAGGAAGGCTGCCGTTACACAATCAAACACCTGAATTTTCTCCGTCTCCTTTGCTATCATACTCTTTTCTCTGTAGCTATCATACTCTTTTCTCCGTAGCTATCATACTCTTTTCTCCGTAGCTATCATACTCTGAAGCATGCTACATGGCAGACCAATCTTAACTCATCTCCCAGCATGTCCAGCCCATCCATTATCTCAGCCAATCACGGCTAGCGGGAAGGTTCCTGTCTTTTTCCGTGGCTAAACCAACTAGGCTCATTATTATTTTTTTATTTTTTATTTTATCCCCTTTTCTCCACAATTTTCGTGGTATCCAATCGCTAGTAATTACTATCTTGTCTCATCGCTACAACTCCCGTACGGGCTCGGGAGAGACGAAGGTCGAAAGCCACGCGTCCTCCGAAGCACAACCCAACCAAGCCGCACTGCTTCTTAACACAGCGCGCCTCCAACCCGGAAGCCAGCCGCACCAATGTGTCGGAGGAAACACCGTGCACCTGGCCCCCTTGGTTAGCGCGCACTGCGCCCGGCCCGCCACAGGAGTCGCTGGAGCGCGATGAGACAAGGATATCCCTACCGGCCAAACCCTCCCTAACCCGGACGACGCTAGCCCAATTGTGCGTCGCCCCATGGACCTCCCGGTCGCGGCCGGCTGCGACAGAGCCTGGGCGCGAACCCAGAGACTCTGGTGGCGCAGCTAGCACTACGATGCAGTGCCCTAGACCACTGCGCCACCCGGGAGGCCCTAGGCTCATAATTTAACAATTTATTCATATTTACAGACGGCATACAAGTTTGTTGTTAAGACACATGAAAGTTCACATGTTCCAGAAGGCATTTCTGCCTTTTTACGTTCAAATGCATGTGAAGTAGTGACGTGCCACATACTCCTAGTTCCCTGAAACTAGTCACAAATGCTTTGCTTCTTCAAAGTCCAATATCTTGAAATCTTGACTCCTGACATGCAAAACATTTTGGGACTAAAGATAGTTTTTGAGTAGATTTTCCCTTTAAGTCACCCAGCTTATAGCAAGGTGGACAGAGTCATCACAACCTGTCACCATATCTCAAAGACCAGAGGCAGGAATCAATCATTTCTGCATTTGTTCCGTTTTTAAAGCAACTGGGAGAGATTATTAAATGGTTCTGGGTCAGTTGTTTCAGCTAGTTCCCCTTAGTGGGGAGAGTGTGAATGTCCCATTAAAGGACCTTAAAGTTGTCATGAAAACCGTGGGAGGAGGAAGAAGGATGGTTTAGTAGGAAGAGAGCACGGATGGAAAATAGTCTGAAAGCACAATTATATTTTAGTGTTGGCTGTAAACTGTCTCATAAACACACATACACAGTGAGATACCCCTTGTGGATTGGATGACGAGACATTTAGGACAATGTGCAAAACGTTCACTTTTATTCTTATTTGTTCCAGGTCTCCTGGGAGATGCCTGTTTTCTCACACTAAAAGGCCAGCTATGTGATCGGGAATACCAAGTCAGAACTGAATGCATTCAACCAGAATGTGTCTTCCACATTTAACCCCTCTGAATAAGAGAGGTGTGGGGGGCTGCCTTATTCGACGTCCATGGGACTGTTGTTGTTATGGGATAACTGCCTTGCTCAAGGGCAGAACGGCACATTTTTCCACCTTGCCGACTCGAGACAGGGATTAGAACCAGCGACCTTTCGGGTTACTGGCCCAATGCTCTTAACTGCCAGGCTACCTGCCGCTAGATACCTGCAGCAGATCCCAGATCAGTTACAGAGATGTGGGCTTAGGGTCAGGCTCAGGTTGTTTGAAGAACCGATACTGTATTAGAGTCTGTGACATACGGGCCACCAGGTGAAGACATAGTGCCTATACTGTAGAATCACTTGAGCAATAGGCTGGATATGTGTTAGTGGGTCTATTTGATCTGAGACCACATTCATGGAGTTGTCCTCTGACATGGTAGGTTCAATCCTGTCATTGACTAAAGTAATACCAAAACCTATGGACTGTGTGAATGGTCATCCCTTGTGTACATCAAAATAAATCTATCTTTAGTGGAAATTAAAGTCAGAAAGAAGAAAAATCACCAACACGTACGCGCAAACACACACACACACACACACACACACACACACACACACACACACACACACACACACACATAACGGTCCCTGACCTAACCCAAGAGGCATACAATAAACCAGTGTGTGAAAGGCCTAGAACCGGTCCAACTCTACTGCTTTGTAAATCTCACACGTTAGGACTGGTTGTGGTTATTGCATATTTTTATTTAACGCTTAGTTTAAATCTTGATTGTATCCCAAAGGAATTTGTTCTCGAGGCCCTGGCTTGAGTTTAGAGCTTTAGGTTTTATTTGCTTTGGTGACACCCTAATGTTTATTAATGCAGTGAACCAGGGGGAAGCTCAGGACCCTCCCTGTGGTTGGTCTCACAGGGTTGCCTAAGATAAATGTGACACTGATTCTACCAACCAATATGTATTTGCTTTTTAAATCTTTCTGTCCGTGGATGCAGGTATTTAGCCAGGTTGAGGCAGTGATTTGATGACGGCTATATAACTCTCTATCTCTCTCTCTGTCTCTATTTTTCTCAACTCTTTCTTTCTCTCTTGCGCTCTGTCTGTCTGTCTCTCTCTTTCTCTCTTTCTCTTCATTAACTCTGCAGTATGGTGTAGCTCTGCACCCAGTAACCATGACAACAGCACTCTGCACCACAATTCCCGTTCCCTCCCTGTAATACTGGAGAGAGAGAGAGAGAAAGGGCTAAAGTGTTTGGCTCCTTACTGTGTTGCTCTAGCCACAGATTAATTCCCTGTCAACTCGCTGAAACAAAGTTTATTTTTTAATTAAGAGAATTCTGTCTCCATCTCTTGCTCCTTTTCTCTCTCTCTTTCTCTGTCGCTCTCGCTCTTTCTCTCTCTTTCTTTCTCTCTCTCTCTGTCTCTCTCTCTTTCTGTCTCTCTCGCTCTCTGTCTCTCACTCTGTCTCTCTCTCTCTTGCTTTCATCATCTCCTCTATAACTTGCCGTATCTTCTTCTCCATCATTTTTTTCACTCCCCCACTTCTCCCCTCTTTCTCTTTTATTCTCCCTTCTGTCTTTGCCATCTCTTTCATCCCTCCCTTAATCTGCAATGGGTGGGGTTTTTGCCTTGTGTAATTAATGCTACTACTTAAATAATGGAGTGCTAATGGCGTGTAATTACTCTAATCAATATACTGTTAATGCTATGCCAGGGCTTGTTGCTATGATAGACAGTTTTGTTTTGTTTCTAAAGTAGATACCACAGCAACTGCTTTCCACTAAGAACAACAACCTGTCCTCTTCAGGCTCATTGATTTGTAGCTAGCTGTGGCTAAAGTTAGCTGAAGTTTGTAGGGGCTCTTTAGAGAAAACAGAACCATGGATTACGTTTTTTCCTGGTCCATAGATTTCCAGGCTGTATCACAACCGGCCGTGATTGGGAGTCCCATAGGGCGGCGCACAATTGGCCCAGCGTCATCCGGGGTTGGCCGGTGTAGGGCGTCATTGTAAATAAGAATTTGTTCTTAACTGACTTGCCTAGTTAAATAAAATAAAAAGATTCACTTCAGGGTGAGGAATCCTCTAACATCAAGTTGTAAAGTCTGTATAACACTTTGTGACATCTGCTGATGTAAAAAGGCTTTATAAATAAACTTGATTGATTGATAAAATCTTGAACTTCCTCTTTAATACAGATTATGCATAATCCCACACATTACAATTGCTACTCTACTACCGCTCGTTGTAGTCTTTGTAGGTGACCTCTCCAACAGCCACAGTGATCCTACCCCCACCTCTAGTCTAATGCACACCAGACCAGATACCATTTGAATAGGAGCGAGACCTCTGCTTTGGCCTAAAGGCCTTTTGCACGGCCCATAAAAAAGATTGGTGCTCTTTTTACAGTGGTGTTTGATTTCTGATATACTGCAGCATCTGTGATGTTATTAGTTTAACATATATAATTGAGTGTTTCTTCCAGCTACTAACAAGAAGCACATGTTACGGGGAAGGCAGAGGTCGCAATGAGGTTCTGTTCTACCTGGGTTGTGTGTGTGTGTGTGTGTGTGTGTGTGTGTGTGTGTGTGTGTGTGTGTGTGTGTGTGTGTGTGTGTGTGTGTGTGTGTGTGTGTGTGTGTGTGTGTGTGTGTGTGTGTGTGTGTGTGTGTGTGTGTGTGTGTGTGCATATCTACCACTATGTACTTAGTCTAGCCTGCTAGCTACTGGGAAGAGACTACCATGTACTTAGTCTAGCCTGCTAGCTACTGGGAAGAGACTACCATGTACGTAGTCTAGTCTGCTAGCTACTGGGAAGAGACTACTATGTACTTAGTCTAGTCTACTAGCTACTGGGAAGAGACTACCATGTACTTAGTCTAGCCTGCTAGCTACTGGGAAGAGACTACCATGTACTTAGTCTAGCCTGCTAGCTACTGGGAAGAGACTACCATGTACTTAGTCTAGTCTGCTAGCTACTGGGAAGAGACTACCATGTACTTAGTCTAGTCTGCTAGCTGCTGGGAAGAGACTACCATGTACGTAGTCTAGCCTGCTAGCTACTGGGAAGAGACTACCATGTACTTAGTCTAGCCTGCTAGCTACTGGGAAGAGACTACCATGTACTTAGTCTAGTCTGCTAGCTACTGGGAAGAGACTACCATGTACTTAGTCTAGCCTGCTAGCTACTGGGAAGAGACTACCATGTACTTAGTCTAGCCTGCTAGCTACTGGGAAGAGACTACCATGTACTTAGTCTAGTCTGCTAGCTACTGGGAAGAGACTACCATGTACTTAGTCTAGTCTGCTAGCTACTGGGAAGAGACTACCATGTACTTAGTCTAGCCTGCTAGCTACTGGGAAGAGACTACCATGTACTTAGTCTAGTCTGCTAGCTACTGGGAAGAGACTACCATGTACTTAGTCTAGTCTGCTAGCTACTGGGAAGAGACTACCATGTACTTAGTCTAGTCTGCTAGCTACTGGGAAGAGACTACCATGTACTTAGTCTAGCCTGCTAGCTACTGGGAAGAGACTACCATGTACTTAGTCTAGTCTGCTAGCTACTGGGAAGAGACTACCATGTACTTAGTCTAGCCTGCTAGCTACTGGGAAGAGACTACCATGTACTTAGTCTAGTCTACTAGCTACTGGGAAGAGACTACCATGTACTTAGTCTAGCCTGCTAGCTACTGGGAAGAGACTACCATGTACGTAGTCTAGCCTGCTAGCTACTGGGAAGAGACTACCATGTACTTAGTCTAGCCTGCTAGCTACTGGGAAGAGACTACCATGTACTTAGTCTAGCCTGCTAGCTACTGGGAAGAGACTACCATGTACTTAGTCTAGTCTGCTAGCTACTGGGAAGAGACTACCATGTACTTAGTCTAGTCTGCTAGCTACTGGGAAGAGACTACCATGTACTTAGTCTAGTCTGCTAGCTACTGGGAAGTCTGCTAGCTACTGGGAAGAAACTATCATGTAGGTGAGGAACAGGCCTCTACATGCCCAGTGTAGCTGCTACTTCCCCCCTCAAGGTGGGCTGACCTGACCTGGGACTGGGGAGTGCTGGCCTCAGGGTGCAACTTCTCATCCTGAGGAGGAATTGGAGATGTGTTAGATTGTAGTTATATTGAGATAATTTAGTTGGGACCTGTACTGTATGATTATGTAGTGACACTGGTTTGTCACCCACTACCCTTCCTGATCCTTCCATCTGTTCTCTCTCACCCCTTCCTGATCCTTCCCTCTGTTCTCTCTCACCCCTTCCTGATCCTTCCCTCTGTTCTCCCTCACCCCTTCCTGATCCTTCCCTCTGTTCTCCCTCACCCCTTCCTGATCCTTCCCTCTGTTCTCCCTCACCCCTTCCTGATCCTTCCCTCTGTTCTCTCTCACCCCTTCCTGATCCTTCCCTCTGTTCTCCCTCACCCCTTCCTGATCCTTCCATCTGTTCTCTCTCACCCCTTCCTGATCCTTCCCTCTGTTCTCCCTCACCCCTTCCTGATCCTTCCCTCTGTTCTCCCTCACCCCTTCCTGATCCTTCCCTCTGTTCTCCCTCACCCCTTCCTGATCCTTCCCTCTGTTCTCCCTCACCCCTTCCTGATCCTTCCCTCTGTTCTCTCTCACCCCTTCCTGATCCTTCCCTCTGTTCTCCCTCACCCCTTCCTGATCCTTCCCTCTGTTCTCCCTCACCCCTTCCTGATCCTTCCCTCTGTTCTCCCTCACCCATTCCTGATCCTTCCCTCTGTTCTCCCTCACCCATTCCTGATCCTTCCCTCTGTTCTCTCTCACCCCTTCCTGATCCTTCCCTCTGTTCTCTCTTACCCCTTCCTGATCCTTCCCTCTGTTCTCCCTCACCCCTTCCTGATCCTTCCCTCTGTTCTCCCTCACCCCTTCCTGATCCTTCCCTCTGTTCTCCCTCACCCCTTCCTGATCCTTCCCTCTGTTCTCTCTCACCCCTTCCTGATCCTTCCCTCTGTTCTCCCTCACCCCTTCCTGATCCTTCCCTCTGTTCTCCCTCACCCCTTCCTGATCCTTCCATCTATTCTCTCTCACCCCTTCCTGATCCTTCCCTCTGTTCTCCCTCACCCCTTCCTGATCCTTCCCTCTGTTCTCCCTCACCCCTTCCTGATCCTTCCCTCTGTTCTCCCTCACCCCTTCCTGATCCTTCCCTCTGTTCTCCCTCACCCCTTCCTGATCCTTCCCTCTGTTCTCTCTCACCCCTTCCTGATCCTTCCCTCTGTTCTCCCTCACCCCTTCCTGATCCTTCCCTCTGTTCTCCCTCACCCCTTCCTGATCCTTCCCTCTGTACTCCCTCACCCATTCCTGATCCTTCCCTCTGTTCTCCCTCACCCATTCCTGATCCTTCCCTCTGTTCTCTCTCACCCCTTCCTGATCCTTCCCTCTGTTCTCTCTTACCCCTTCCTGATCCTTCCCTCTGTTCTCCCTCACCCCTTCCTGATCCTTCCCTCTGTTCTCCCTCACCCCTTCCTGATCCTTCCCTCTGTTCTCCCTCACCCCTTCCTGATCCTTCCCTCTGTTCTCCCTCACCCCTTCCTGATCCTTCCATCTGTTCTCTCTCACCCCTTCCTGATCCTTCCCTCTGTTCTCTCTCACCCCTTCCTGATCCTTCCCTCTGTTCTCTCTCACCCCTTCCTGATCCTTCCCTCTGTTCTCTCTCACCCCTTCCTGATCCTTCCATCTGTTCTCTCTTACCCCTTCCTGATTCTTCCCTCTGTTCTCTCTCACCCCTTCCTGATCCTTCCATCTGTTCTCCCTCACCCCTTCCTGATCCTTCCCTCTGTTCTCCCTCACCCCTTCCTGATCCTTCCCTCTGTTCTCTCTCACCCCTTCCTGATCCTTCCATCTGTTCTCTCTTACCCCTTCCTGATCCTTCCCTCTGTTCTCTCTCACCCCTTCCTGATCCTTCCATCTGTTCTCCCTCACCCCTTCCTGATCCTTCCCTCTGTTCTCTCTCACCCCTTCCTGATCCTTCCATCTGTTCTCTCTCACCCCTTCCTGATCCTTCCCTCTGTTCTCTCTCACCCCTTCCTGATCCTTCCCTCTGTTCTCCCTCACCCCTTCCTGATCCTTCCCTCTGTTCTCTCTCACCCCTTCCTGATCCTTCCATCTGTTCTCTCTTACCCCTTCCTGATCCTTCCCTCTGTTCTCCCTCACCCCTTCCTGATCCTTCCCTCTGTTCTCTCTCACCCCTTCCTGATCCTTCCATCTGTTCTCTCTTACCCCTTCCTGATCCTTCCATCTGTTCTCCCTCACCCCTTCCTGATCCTTCCCTCTGTTCTCTCTCACCCCTTCCTGATCCTTCCATCTGTTCTCTCTTACCCCTTCCTGATCCTTCCCTCTGTTCTCTCTTACCCCTTCCTGATCCTTCCCTCTGTTCTCTCTCACCCCTTCCTGATCCTTCCCTCTGTTCTCTCTCACCCCTTCCTGATCCTTCCATCTGTTCTCCCTCACCCCTTCCTGATCCTTCCCTCTGTTCTCTCTCACCCCTTCCTGATCCTTCCATCTGTTCTCTCTCACCCCTTCCTGATCCTTCCCTCTGTTCTCTCTCACCCCTTCCTGATCCTTCCCTCTGTTCTCTCTCACCCCTTCCTGATCCTTCCCTCTGTTCTCCCTCACCCCTTCCTGATCCTTCCCTCTGTTCTCTCTCACCCCTTCCTGATCCTTCCATCTGTTCTCTCTCACCCCTTCCTGATCCTTCCCTCTGTTCTCTCTCACCCCTTCCTGATCCTTCCCTCTGTTCTCTCTCACCCCTTCCTGATCCTTCCCTCTGTTCTCTCTCACCCCTTCCTGATCCTTCCCTCTGTTCTCTCTCACCCCTTCCTGATCCTTCCATCTGTTCTCTCTCACCCCTTCCTGATCCTTCCCTCTGTTCTCTCTCACCCCTTCCTGATCCTTCCATCTGTTCTCTCTTACCCCTTCCTGATCCTTCCCTCTGTTCTCTCTCACCCCTTCCTGATCCTTCCATCTGTTCTCTCTCACCCCTTCCTGATCCTTCCATCTGTTCTCTCTTACCCCTTCCTGATCCTTCCCTCTGTTCTCCCTCACCCCTTCCTGATCCTTCCCTCTGTTCTCCCTCACCCCTTCCTGATCCTTCCCTCTGTTCTCCCTCACCCCTTCCTGATCCTTCCCTCTGTTCTCCCTCACCCCTTCCTGATCCTTCCCTCTGTTCTCTCTCACCCCTTCCTGGTCCTTCCATCTGTTCTCTGTCTTTCTTTATCTCTCCTACATTTGTTGCCCCCCTGTTCCAGATGTTTTTCTTGTAATTCTGTTTCTTCTCCGTCCTCCTCCCTCCTCATCCTCTGTAGCCCGCAGCCATCATTCCTCTGACGGCCTCATGTTACCTGACCCATCGTTGCCATGGTGACCTCTTGACCAACGGCCAGGTGAACTCTACCAACACACTTTGATTACTGTCTGTCTGCATCTGTATGCCTGTCTGCATGTCTGTCTGCATGCCTATCTGTCTGTCTGTCCATTTGTCAATTTCTCATCTTTCTTTTCTCTCTTTCCCCTCTGTCATTTCTCTCTCTCTTTCTCTACCTCTCTCTCAATTCAATTTCAATTTAAGGGGCTTTATTGGCAGGGAAAACACATGTTTACATTGCCAAAGCAAGTGAAATAGATAATAAACAAAAGTGAAATAAACAATAAAAATGAAAAGTAAACATTACACTTGGAACACATAAGTTCCAAAATAATAAAGACATTTCAAATGTCATATTGTGTCTATATACAGTGTTGTAATGATGTGTAAATTGTTCAAGTACAAAATGGAAAATAAATAA
Source organism: Salvelinus namaycush (assembly GCF_016432855.1). NCBI lineage: Eukaryota > Metazoa > Chordata > Actinopteri > Salmoniformes > Salmonidae > Salvelinus > Salvelinus namaycush. The sequence goes on along the minus strand of NC_052344.1, from coordinate 25,547,258 downwards.
ACATAAATGTAGGTTGTATTTACAATGGGGTTTGTTCTTCGCTGTTTGCCCTTTTCTTGTCTCATATCTGGCTGTTGTGATTGCACACTGTGGTATTTCATCCAATAGATATGGGAGTTTATCAAAATTTTATTTTTAATTTTTATTCTTTGTGGGTCTGTGTAATCTGAGGGAAATATGTGTCTCTAATATGGTCATACATTTGGCAGGAGGTTAGGAAGTGCAGCTCAGTTTCCACCTCATTTTGTGGGCAGTGTGCACATAGCCTTTCTTCTCTTGAGAGCCAGGTCTGCCTACGGCGACCTTTCCCAATAGCATGGCTATGCTTACTGAATCTGTACATAGTCAAAGCTTTCCTTAATTTTGGGTCAGTCACAGTGGTCAGGTATTCTGCCACTGTCTACTCTCTGCTTAGGGCCAAATAGCATTCTAGTTTTATCAGGCTTTTGGAAAATTCTTTCCAATGTGTCAAGTAATTATCTTTTTGCTTTCTCATGATTGGGTTGGGTCTAATTGTGTTGCTGTATCTGGGGCTCTGTGGGGTCTGTTTGTGTTTGTGAACAGAGCCCCAGGACCAGCTTGCTTAGGGGGCTCTTCTCAAGGTTAATTTCTCTGTAGGTGATGGCTTTGTTATGAAGGTTTGGGAATTGCGTCT